>NC_056627.2:271373423-271590307 GCF_002870075.4 Lactuca sativa
GCTTGCTTCTTGTGCTTTCCCCATTCACCAAATTCTCCCCTTTAACCATCACACAATGTATACTGCACATATACAAAAACATTCTAAGGAAGTGATCTACAAATAAAAGTTTATTTTATAAACAAATTCCACATTGGAACTGAAACTTGACACTGTAAACAAGACTAACCAATGGGATCGGCTACTATGCTCATTAGAGTTGGTTGACCCAACCGCCCTTGCATTACTCCCGGTTTTAAGAACTTCCCAAACTTCACCCATGTTGCTAACTTGAGCCTCAACTAACCCCGGAACATGGTGCAACCCTTCACCCACTTGTCTTATTTCAAGCCTACACAAAATATATTAATTAGGGTTACAAACTTTCAATTAAATAATACTGCTAAAATCATCAGACTCCACAACTCAACAAATATTAACACCATTTACATGACAAGTGTAAAGAAAATTGGTCTACCTTTTTGCAGCGACTCCTGGTTGTGAAGTTGGAAGTAATAAATCGCGAATTTGCTCATTGTAAACTTCCAAAACACTTACACATATTTCGTAGCGGATTTGATTCTTACGTTCATCAATGACACGAAATAACTCTTCAAGAGTTCTAAAATTAACTCCACGGTTTCCATCTGTACCCTCCATTGTAAAAGTTTTCCCTGTTCCCGTTTGTCCATATGCGAATATGCATACATTGTATCCATCCAAAACCGATGTTGCAAACGAGGATGTATCCTCAAAAACATCAACTATAATAACATAATTTAATAAATGTCAAAATAATAATAATAATAATCAAGTAGGTTAGATGTAAATCAGGTACACCATGTAATTTTAGATTCCTTAGGATGTGAGTTTTACCTTGGTTAGCTTCGGGGGTAAAGACGGAATCAAATTTGAAGGTTTTTTTAAATGCTATGTTTGATTTTACTTTAAGTTCACCATCTCTTGAAGCTTCAAAATCAAATGCCATTGAAGCTCCTTGTGCAATCTCTTCTGAGTTTAATGGTCTACAACGACAAAATACCCTAATATTCCCTGAAAAACCGATCATTATCGTAAGTTTTCAAAGGTTTTTTAACATATAACGTAGATTATTTTAGAATTTGAAAAATCTTAACCTTTCAACTCTTGGATCTTGTTGTAGAGATCTTTCCTTTCTTTAGCTCCTTCGGTGAATTTGATCTTTAGCTCTTCATGTTGTTTAGCTTGTTCATCGACTATCAAATAAAGAACATGAATTACTTTCATCTTTTTAAATAAGTGAAGGAATAAGAAGAATAAAATAGAATGTAAAGTTTACTTCTTGATTGAATGATACAACTCATGTCATTCATGTCAGCAGCACATTTTTTGTAACCCTCTGCCTCTTCGAGTAGCTTGATTTGATCCATTTTCATTATCTGTTTCCAAAAGATACATTTTTAAGAACAAAAATAAATTTGAATAGTCCCATGAAAATTACATAAATGCCCATCCCTTGTTTTGGTACCTTTAATTTTCTTGATATATCTCTTAAGGATGAGAACCATTTACTCTTCTCCTTCACTTGACCTTCAACTGCAAAAGCTGTCAAAAACAAGAAAGTCAAATGCTATTTTTATGCAAATTACAAAAAAAATTACTCCAAGAAAACGTTCATACCAAGTGATCCAACATGCATTGATTTTCTCATTAGCTCGTTTTGAAGGTCCCTTAAAGACTTCAAAGCTTCTTCACATTCTTTACTCTTGCATTCATTCTCCATTTTCATCATCTCCAATTCCTTCTTTGCTTTCATCAATTCGTTCTTCTGATTCTCATACTTTTCTTGAAACTCATCACACCCTTCATCTTCAACTTTGTGCTCATCTTTTTCCTAAACGCAACATGATATTATGGTTAGGGCGAAAGGTCAAAATGGTAATTTGGTACTTGAGAAAAATTGTGGAAAGATCATTACTTCACATGATGCGAATGGAAGAAGCTCAAATGAAGCTTCTGAACTACCAAGATCTTCCTTTGAATCAGCTGGATTGTCATTGAAATCATTGATCTTGGATCCATCAGTAATACCATTTTCAAAAGAGAGCTCAATGGAGGATCGTTTTAATAATATGGGAGAAGAATCATAATTTCCATTAGGGGTATCAGGCGATTTGGGGCTTATAACTAAATCGGGTGAAGTCAAAGAAAACCCTAGCTTGGAATGACCTAGCAATCAAGAAAAAGAGGGAAAAATCTAGCGATTACAATTCATGAATTTTGGAAATTTATATAAAAGTAGGATTAATATGAACCTGTATTGGCATTCTCATGATCAAGAACATCTTCGGTCCCAATTGCTTCTGGGCTTGAGTTCCTCCAGGAATTTTCTATTTCAAGAATATAAAAACCCTAATTAGGACACAACTATCGATTTGTTTCCAAATCCAATAAAAAGAGATGATAATCGATCCTTTCTACACATTCTTACCATCAAGAACATCGTTTCCAATTGGATCAGTACAATCATTATCCTTGGTTGCTTCTGGAGTTCGCAAAGAAATTTCTATTTGAAGAACAAATTAGACCAGTTTAATTAAAATCAAGAAACCCAAAACTAAAAACCGAAGCTTTATACACGTTCTCACCTTCAAGCTTGTCAAAACACAAATCATCATCATAATCAGCCATTACAGAAGTGTGAAAGCTCACAACAGGTGCTGATGATCACAAAAATACGATAAATAGTATAAGAACATACAAACCCTAATCGCAATACACAAGTTCAACAAACAACATGAATTTTGGAAATTTATATAAAATTAGGAAATATTGAACCTGTTTTCACATTCTCATGATCAAGAACATCTTCAGTCCCAACTGCTTCTGGGCTTGAATTCCTCCAGGAAATTTCTATTTCAAGAATACAAAAACCCTAATTAGTACACAACTATTGATCTGTATTCAAAATACAAGAGAAAGATATGATAATTGGTCCTTTATACACATTCTTACCATCATGAATATCCTTTCCGATTAGATCAATACGCTTGGTTGTTTCTGGAGTTCGCAAAGAAATTTCTATTTGAAGAACCAATTAGACCAGTTCAATAAAAATCAAGAAACCCAAAACTAAAAATCGAAGCTTTATACACGTTCTCACCTTCAAGCTTGTCAAAACACAGATCATCATAATCAGCCATTACAGAAGTGCGAAAGCTCACAATAGGTGCTGATGATCACAAAAATACGATAGTAAGTACAAGAACATACAAACCCTAATCGTAATCCACAAGTTCAACAAACAACAAGTCGATCATCAATCAATAGTCGTAGGTGTTAGCCCACTGAAGCAAAAAAACACATACAGTGAGAACGGGTTTCGTGTTGTTGTTGTTGCTGCTGCTGCTGCTGTTGTTGCTGGGGGACATCAGTAATTAGAAGTGGGTCAAATCGATGATCTTCCATTGATGAAAAGAGGGAAGATTTATTTGAATCAAAAAGGGTCAACTGCAATTTTCTTGAATAAAGAGAAAGTAGTGGGAGGAGTGAACACTTTTTCCCCAATCTTTTTGGTGTGTTTGTGTGTGAGTGTTTGAGATGCGATGATTTCGTTTGGAGGTGATTTCACTTTCTTGCCGTTATGTGTGAGATGCAGAAGACCGTTGGGTATTTGAATTTTTAAAATTTTCAACCCGGATCGCGTTCATGCCCTTTTGGGTCAAATTGTATCAATGCAAATTAGTCTTTAAATTTATGAAAGAATTTTTATTTGACCAAATAGCTGAAAAATAGAACATGGTGAATGTTTTACCAAATAGGTTATATGCCTACCTGATAATTCTATTGACCTTATCCTTTTAAATCAATAAATTTTATCAAATTGTATATTTTTTAAATCAATGGCTTTTATATAGTCGATGAATCAAAATAAAGAAAAGATATTCTTAAAATAAATGAAGACTTATTCTAAACGTAAGACTAGGAAAGTTGGAAACTTATTCAAAATAATAAACTAAACTCGGACTAGATGATGACCTCTTGATACCCTTCCCTATGTTGAACATAGTAACACTTGATCAACTTACATTGGTGAGTTCGCACATTCTCATCATCTTTTTGGATTTTATAAATGTCTCTGCTTTGATTGGTTTAGTCATTATATCCGCAATTTGTTCATCACTTCGACGGTGAAGCAATTCTATAGTACCTTCATTCACAAAATATTTAAGGAAATGGTAACGTGCTCGTATATGTCTACTTCGTCCATGGAAAACTGAGTTTCGTGACAATTTTATATCTGATGTATTGTCACATATAATACTTTTACTTTTGCTATAACAAAACCAAGCTGCTCCAAAATTCCTTTCAACCAAACTGCTTGATTGATATAGATGCCACATATTCCGCTTCAGTGGAAGACAAGGTTACAATTGGTTGCTTCTTTAAGCTCCATGAGACATCTCCAGAACTGAACATGAAAACATACCCACATGTGCTTTTGTTGTCATCATCATCTCTTGCATTATCACTGTCAGTGTAGCCCATAAAATTGCTAAACTTACTTATAGTCGAAGGTTTATAAAAAATACCATAATTCATAGTTCCTTTAAGGTATCTAAGAGCTCTTTTTGATGTTTGGAGATGCATTTCTATTGACCTGCTCATATATCTACTCAACAAACTTGTAACATACGTCATGCTTGGTCTTGTGGAAGTTAAGTAGAACAAACTTCCTACAAGTTGTTTATACCATGTTTCATCAATTTCTTTTCCAGATGCATCTTTGTTAAGCCTCAAACTTGGGACAATAGGTGTACATACTTCTTTGTTGTCATAAATTCCAAACCTTTTCAACACTTCATGGGTTACATACAACACTCAAGATCATATTTTTATGGTTCATAATAGCTCCATAATGGATAAAGTTTCCAACTTTATCCATTAGAATTGTCCTAACAAACAAGATCTAGTCTTTAAGTCTCAAATAGACCCAAAAAGCACATCTTTTCAACTTAATCCATTAATTCCAAGTCTCTAACCTTTAGATCTGAATCAAAATGATGTTTAGAGGGATTAAGTTTCCAACTTTATCCATAACAAGGTCACAAACTTTCAAGATCTAAACTTTATGCAGTTAAAGTAACCAAAAGCTCATAACACCCAAAACTAGCTAGATCTAAAAAAATTATCATCAAGATTCAAACTTTATACCTCTAGAAGAAAGATCAAGGTGAACAAAGTATGGATCTATAAGCTCCAATGCAACCAACACTTCTTAAATGAGTTCCTTCTTCTCTATGGTGCACCAATAACACTCCAAAGCACTTAAAAACACATTCTTTTTGCTCATAAGGCTCAATCTAGGGTTAGGGTTTCAAGAGAGGGTGGTGGAGAGGTGAAGGCTGAGAATGGAATGGGATTGGGGGAGTTAAGGAGCTTAAATAGGGCTCACACCACAAAAATAGGGTTTGGGCACTGATCGCGTACGCCCTGCATACACGTTGAGTACGTCCAACATACGTGTAACGCCCGTAGATCCGGGCTAGTCAATTTAGAGATAATAGGGGTCGAAAATGACTTTTCGACAAAATATTATTTATAATAAATAATATTAACCAAGTTTTATAATATGTATCAAGGGTTCCGTACATATAAAGAACATCGAAATCCGAGTTATAACGAAGAGTTTATGACCCGTCGAAGTTTTACGGCAAAACCAGCACGGCATCGGGAGACGTAAATAGTGAATTTTTTATAAAGGACTTTTTAGCCTTATCGATCCAAATAAAATTTGTATTATATGTTAAACCGAGAACATACAAAAAAAGAACGCCCAAATCTGACTTCGTATGAGGAAGTTATGAATTTTCTAAAATTTGGCATAGCAGTGCACGACTTGAAACTCGAATTTTAGTTCGAGCGGTTTTTGGCCTACGCGACCTAAATGAGAATTGAAGATCTCATTAATAGGAACTCAACGGTAAAAAGATAGACGAAAATAGAGTCCGTATGTAGAAGTTATGAATTTTACGCGGACATTTAACAGTATAATCTCCTCGTACTGTTAAATTTAATATCGGTCGAGAATTAGCCAACGGAGTCAAAATGAAAGTTGTAGATCTTATTTTTACCTACGCGTGGATATAAAGAACGTCAAAAATGGAGTTCGTATGTGAATGTTACGAATTTTAGAAGTCGGAAGTGTGTTGTGCGAAAATGGGTGATGTGGCACAATCTTGGCCATTGCTTTCTCCCCAAGTCTTGCCACTAGATGGTGACATGTGGCAACAAGTTCAACCATTTTCACCCTATAAATAGAACCTCTCCCACCATCATTTTCTTCACACCTTTCCCATTCTTTCTTCTTTTTACTCTCTCTCTCTAGAACCTCTCTCTAGCCCCGAAACCCCCCGAAAAACCTAGCACGAGGCGGAAGCCCCGAAGTGCTCGGCGGCTCCGAGAGGAAGAGATTTTTGGCTCGGGAACGCTGCTCCAACCAAAGCCCGATTTGCTATAAAACCCGTTGTAAGTGAGCTACGCCTATGCTATTTTTAATATATCGTTTATTTAATTATAGCAACGTTATTAGGAACTTATAATAAGTACTTGGACTATTATTATGGGTTATATAAGTATTGTTTAATGCTTATATAATAGTAATAATAGCTAGACTATTAATTAGTCTCGACAAATAATAGACTAAACTCTAGTGGTAATAATACTAGGTTTCGTCGAAGGAAATTATTTTTAAGAAGCGAAGCACTGTCTGAGTTCGGAATCACCACCTTTTCAAGTGAGTGCATAGTCCCTTTCATGAACATGATTTTAATATAAGTATTCATTGAAGTATTAATTATATGTTTATGTGCGAGTTAATTGATGTTGCCTTGAAAACGTGTTAAAGAACATACCTGATTATATATGATGATTTAGGATAAAGAGTAGACCTAAATTAATTATGAGGAATATTGGGTAGTATTTTCTTACGAGTACAAGTAAGTTATACTCAGAGAATAGAACTTTAGTATATGTCATTTATCCGAGAGCATGGGTTAGACACAGTCATTGTCCCTAGTCCGAGAGTATGGATTGGACATAGTCAACTCTCCTTAATTCGGGGATATGGATTAAGACATAGTCAGTTGTCCTTAGTCCGGGAGTATGGATTAAGACATAGTCATTCGTCCCTAGTCCAAGAGTATGGATTAGGCATAATCATTCGTCATTAATCCGATAGTATGGATTAGTCATTCGTCCCTAGTCTGAGAGTATGGATTAGGCATAACCATTCGTCATTAATCTAAGAGTATGGATTAGGTAAAGTCGTTCATTTCTGATCCGGGAGTATGGATTAGGTAAAATGGTTAATCTCAGGTTTGAGATTATGGATAGTCTCGTTGTGAGGATCGACGGGGTGGGATAAGAGTTGCTTATACATATATGGTGAAATTGTATATTTTGTGAGTTCTAAATTATATATATGATATAACATTGTGGGATTGAAATCCCTATGTACTCACCAGGTTTCCCAACCTGACCCACTCAGTTTATTTATATCACAAGTGTTGATATGAAGTCACATTACACTAAAAGATTAAGGAGATATAAATCACTAGTGATAATGAATGTAAGTTCTGTTTATGCTTATGTTTCTGTATTGACGATGACACCCCAATGTTTTAAAATAAATAAAAAAAATACATTTCTTCGGAAATGCTTTGATAACGTATTTATCATGTTTTATTGGGAACAAATTTCACAACATTTTTATTAAAAGAGGTACTCTGATTTTTATAAAGCATAAACAAAATTGGTCTTTTCTGGCCGTGAAAACGGGGATGTCACATACGCGTCTCAACCCAGGGCCGGTCCTGACGGTGGGTGACCCGGGCGACCACCCAAGGCCCATGTCTCTAGGGGGCCTAAAATTCTTGGGTTAAATAGTGTATGTATATAAAAAATAATAATAAATATACATGTTTTTAAAAAGGGCCCAAGTTAGTCCAAGCCCAAGTAAATATATGGCCTGGAACGCAAGTTGAGCACATCTGGATCCTCTGGTATACGAAAAAAGAAACTAGCGACAGGAATTAGGCCACCATGATGAGGGAACGGAATCGCCTCCTCGTGAATCGCTAATTCAATGATTCTTCGTGAATCTCGACGTCAGAAGACGTTGTAATCTCTCCCTCCCCTTTTCGCATCAACAAACACATTATTTCTTACATTAATCTCAACAAACACATCAACTAGCGTCGGTCATTCTCTGCTTCTCACTCATTCTCTCGAATCGTTACAATCTTGCTTTCTCTTTCTTTGTTGATCTGTTGAAGTGTTGATTTCTCCCCTTTCTGTGTTTAACTTATTATTTTGCCTTCTTATGTGTCATTGTTAATTTCTGAAGTTACTGGGAGATATCATATAAGGTTTGATCAATATCAAAGTTTCTATTTTTTTTTTTTTTTTGCCTTCTTATGTCTTTGATTTTGTTTGTATATTGGATTTCTAAAGTTCCTTCAAGTTTCTGTCTAAAACACTAAAATTCAATACTACAAGTTTCAAATTTTTCACTCAATCAATAAGTACTATGTTTGTAGATTTATGTGCTAAAGTAATAATGATTCTTTTTTTTGGCAGATTTATGACTTTTGTCATCGATTTTATTGTGCAAACCTCCTTTGATATTATTCGTCCACAAACGCACGGTTTGGAGACATACATATGGTGTATTACTTTGTTAAAGTGGTTTGTAGTTATTGGCAATCATACAATGTGTCTCATGTGGTTTTAAAAGTGTTGCAAATACTTTGCCTCTAATAATATATTGTTCTTTATTGAAATTTTGGTTTTTGTTTTTGCTTTTGATTGTTACACAAACACTTTTATTCCATATGACATTTTATTAACCATTATTGTTATGCTGTAGAAAGAAATTTAATAAAGCTACAGTTATTGAAGAATTACATGAGGTTATCAATGTCATAAGAAATATAGAATGGTTTAACAATAGTATTATATATACAAAAAAAATATGTAGTGCATTTAAAAAAGATAGAGTTTTTTTTTTAATTATATATTTTTGTAAATTTTATGGTTATATTTGTGTTTATGATAATATTATTAGTGATTTCTTGTAAATAGTGCATCTATTTTTGAATGTATATTAAATTTTTAGATTTGGGGACCTTTTTTTCTAGTTCGTCCAGGGCCCAAAATATGTTTCGACCGACCCTGCTCAACCCAAAATTGCCCTAACTTCAAACGGCCATAACTTCCTCGTTCTAAATCCGTTTTCGAAGTTCTTTATATCCACGGAAAGGTGTTGAAGATCTCTACAATATTATCTAAATATCTTGGACTAAAAACTTCTCGAACAGAAATCCATATATCACACAAGAACCCGACTTATGACTTTTTCCTTTCTACCCTTCAGCCCAAAACACAATTCAAGGGTAAAATCTCTTAATTATCATTACCTCCTTCCATAAGGACTAAACTTTGCTTCCTTAAGGCCCAAAACCTCACACAATCGACTTCTGGTCCATGGCACAGAAATGGTAGGAAACAGGATGTTATATATATATATATATATATATATATATATATATATATATATATATATATATATATATATATATATAGTTTTACGTCGGTTAACCCGGCCACCGGATAGGTATAACACTAGTTGAATTGGTTTTAACTAATTTAATAACCATTTAAGCATTTAGTGAAAAGCTGTGTAATTGAATTATTTGTAACTTTATGTTACTATAAAAATGTCCATTGTTACAGAAAACACACAAACATACATAAAAGAGACAGATCATATAGAAAGTCATAGAGAAAACATATATGAAGAAGTATACAAAAACATTAAAGGTTTTTGTTGGTTCGAGTTTTTTCGGCCACACTCGAGGCAAGTTATAATATTAAAACTGTTAACTTGTACGTTTGTTATATATTATAAGAGTAACTTGTCACACCCCCAAACCAGAATGGCGGAAACGTCTGGGGGCGGATGGAGTGACTTCATGTACAATATCATAACAGTTGAATATAAATGAAACATAGCAACACAAACATTCATACATTGAGATTTCAAGTATTACATTGTTTACAAATCTCTGTTTGTTCAAAAGTTGAATACAAATAACTGAAAAGCAGAAAACATGAAACGAAGACGCCAACCCTCAAGAAGGGTTGAATACCTGTCTACTGGTTTCCTGAGAATACAAGTGATTTTGAAAAGTATCAATAATTAAGTTGGTGAGTTCATAAGCATTTTTGTGTGAGAAGGATTTGTAACATTTTCGTGTAAAATGATTTTGTATACTTCTAAAAAATCCGATATTTTCTTTAATATGAACTATAAATGTATGTATTTCCTTTGTATATTTTCCTTGTAAAATGATAATGTATGTTTCCAGAAAAATCCAATGTTTTCTTAAGTATGAATAGTAGATGTATGTATTTCCTTTGTATATTTTCCTTGTAAAATGATAATGTATGTTTACAGAAAATCCAATGTTTTCTTAAGTATGAACTGTAGATGTATGTATTTCCTTTGTACATTTTCCTTGTAAAATGATAATGTATGTTTCCAGAAAATCCATTATTTTCTTAAGTATGAATTGTAGATGTATGTATTTCCTTTGTATATTTTCCTTGTAAAATGATAATGTATGTTTCCAGAAAATCCAATATTTTCTTAAATGTGAATTGTAGTCTTAAACCCTAAGACCAAAAATGTATAAGTATTGTTGTACTGAACAATAGTATGTAGTTATATCTTTTTATAAAACTAATGAAGTGTAAGTTACTCCGTAAACCAAATCGTTTTTTCAATCCCTATGCGAGATATTATAACCATGCTTAATATGACTGATATGCCTGAACGACGTTCTTCAGGCGTCGGAGCTGGTAGACTTTTGTCACCCTAGACTTGTCGGTCTAATTATAGCGAACAACTGAGGTGCGGGGTTGTCAATCCCGTGTAGATCTATACACAACTATCTCGCTCTCTCTCAAGGAGGCTCTGGTTATAATGCATGACTTAAGGTGTACACTAGGTAGGTACAGTGAAGGAACGTCTCACAAGAGCATCATCATATTTACATGAACTATGGCTCCTTTTTCTTGTAAAATGAAATAATTATACCTTTGAAAAATTATATGGTTCTTCTGAAATGAAAGTGTGGTTTTGTGACTCCCAAACTATACTAATTATAGTTTATCTTGTATGTTTGTTGAGACTATTTATATAATCTTTTATATAAGTATAAAGTTGTAATCTTGTCCGGTGTCAAAATATGAAATTAAAACTTTATATCTTTGGGTTGAAACCCAACAAAATAGTAAATGACTAAAATGTAACTATTTTTGCTAGAAAAAACTATCTTTTAGTAAAAAGTTTCCAAAACCTTGTAGTTTTACAATCATATTTTCTTGATGATATTTATAACATATAATAAGTTGTGTTTCTGGTTAACTTAGCATATCAAAACTAATTTACCACAAATATTGTATAAAAGTAGTGATAATCATACCTTATGCAAATAATATCTTATTTTTAACATAAAGATGCAAACATGTAAGTATTTGTGTGATAATAGAGTTTTACTTGTATCCCCCCCCCCCCCCCCCCCTTCCAAAACAAAATGAAAAAGCTTGAAAATATGGAGGTATAAACTCACCTTGAGTGGATTTGTGGGTTATTTGAGAAGATGGTGTGAAGGTTTCCAAGCCTAACACTTGAAGGTGGTGGATGAACTTTCTTGGCAAGAATGTTATCCTAAGAGTTTAACACATAATAGTATGTGGCTAAATATAATAAAACTAACATAAAAGTGTATAAATACACTAGATTTGAAGGAATACTTACCAAATCTAAGAATATGCTTGAAGATCTTTGAACTTGGAAGTTAGACTTGGTTATGTAACACCCTGTTCGGAAAAGCATTCATTTATGGATCCAGAAGTCAAGGCTAGGGGCATTTTGCTCATATATGGGTTTTGAGTTTTATTCAAGAAGGTTTCGGGCCGGGTGTGTGTTAAAAGTGTAGGGCTTCTCGCCACCTTCCTGTGGATATAAGTTCATCGGGAACTGATCTAGAATGAAGGAGTTATGACACTTTGAAGATATTGGCAATAATGACCCTTATGGAGAAAAGTTCGTATGGAAGGCCATGCATGCATTTTTGGAACACGTGTGGGTATGCCCATCGTAAGCTGGGTTACACCCAGTGTAGTGGAGAGAATGATCACGGGTGCATAGAGACATATGCCCAACGTATGAGAGGTACGCCCAGCATACACTCAGAGCCTCAAAACCCTATTTTTAGGGAGTGCCACTATATAAATAACATAATCGCTCCAACCCTAGCCCCCTTATCAGCCTCCCCAACTTTAGAGAAACCTAGAACGCCCCAACCCTTCATTTGTGAGATCTTGACCTTGGGATGCTTAGTTTGGTGGTTTAAAGCTTTAAAGCTTGGAAGAGAAAAGAAGAAGAGTGGCAAGGAGGAACCTTGGAGGCCAAAGCTTATAGATCTGAGATAACATCATCTTCTAGAACACTTTGAAGGTATAAAGCTCACAACTTTACTTAAGGGTGCTTAGATCTAGTATGGTTTAGTTTTTGGTCCAAAGGTGAAAGATTTATGGCTTAAATCCGATTTCCACACCAAGGGTTGCCTCCCTTAGTGCTAAATGACTCCCTAGAACAAAAAGTTGATATCTTGATGGTCCAAATGAGTTCGTGCATGAGTTAAGACCCTTTTTCCATGGAAATAGATTGTGGTTTTTGGAATTGGAGCTTGTGTGAGTCATGGAAGCCATAAAGTAAGCAACTTTATGGTTTAAGACATGAAATAAGACCTGGATCTGAGTTTGTAGCCTATGAATCGGAGTATTAAGCACTTAATGGAAAGATGGCTTAACAGGGTGTTATGTTGAGAGTACATGCAGGTACGCCCAGCGTACTCGTCATCAAGCCTGTACGCTAAGCGTACATTGGAGTACGCCCCGCGTAACGCTGCCATTGGGTTTCGAGCATTTGGGCCTTGGTGTGGGCTGTGCTTTGGACTATAGGTCTTTGGGCCTTCAGGAGTCGGTGATTATGGGTCAAGTATATGTTTTGGGCTTATGGTAAGGCCCAATAAAAGGATTGGGCCCAATGTAGCAAATTGGGCCATTAATGGGCCAATAGTGGGCTTGGGAAGCCTATCTAGTGTTGGGCCTTTTATATTATGTTTGATCCTTAGTTATGAGCCATATTGGGGGTAGGGGTAAAATGGTCATTTTACCATGAGAAGGACTATTGCATTGAGCTAAGTGTTATTTGATCTTGGTAGCTCGGGGAGTTGAGGGAGCAATAGTTGGGGAACACTTCAGTTAGCAGCCTGACGGTTATCAGCAAAGTTCAACAGTGCAGGTGAGTTTCCCTTTATGTGAATGGGTCTACGGCCACAATGTCGGCCCATGTAGTTATGAGTAGGAATACCCGGGAGTTAGCCCTAAGCATTGTTTGCTAGTATGAAATTCAGGACCAAGGTCCAACGTCGGGCGGGTGCCCAAGGAATGGTTTGCATGATAGAGTATACTTGTTGTCTGTGTGATACTTATATGTGCCTGATAGGGAGGTGAGTGTGGGCGAGGTCTCGTATCTCACCATTAGCAGAGTATGGACAGGGTTCCATATCTCATTAGTAGCCGAGCAGGGGCGAGGACCGAGTTAGGAAAGGAGTGAGTGTGGGCTGGGCCCGTATCTCACTATCAGCAGGAGTGTGGATGAGGTTCCATGACTCATCAGTAGCAGGACAAGAGTGGGGCCCAAGATAGGCGAGGCCTTAGGACAGTAATGCAGTAGGGTATGTTCAGTTTATGTGTTATGTGCTATGGTTATATGTTTGCATACGTTTAGCGAGCGGGGCCCAGAGATAGGCGGGGCCTAAAGTAAAATAGATATGTATACCGAGTGGGGTTCAGAGACAGGCGGGGCCTGGGATTGGGCGGGGCCCGATGTAGCGGGGAGGCCCGAATTAGCAGGCGTGGCCCAATGCTTACAGTATGTGATTCTGTATGGTATGTGGTGGGTTGGGGAACTCACTAAGCTTCGTGCTTACGGTTTTTAGTTTTGGTTTCAGGTACTTCCGATAGCGGAGGGAAGAGCTCGGGGTGATCACATGACACACACCATTGTTTAGTCAGCCTGGGATGTTTTACTCTGATATTAAGAATATGTTTTCAATTAACACTCTGATTTTCTGTTATGATTTATGTTATGGATTGACAAATGTGGTTTAAGTAACGTTTTTCAAACGAAATTTTTAGTCATGATTTTTGGGTCGTCATAGGTTATTTGAGAGCAAATAATATTAATCAGTAAGTGAGGATGGAAATGGTGGAGTTTGGGGAGGGTGAATTCGACTTTAATGGAAGAAGTACTAGGATAGGATGTTTACTTGGAAATTTGTTGTGTAATGCTTGGGATACTCATGGTTAATACTTTGCATGGGAAAATGATGAAGCATCTTATCACAAAAGTCAACTACCTTATCCACTTAAATTCTACTGAAATCACCTTAGGAAGGTGGTGTTTTTTGCCATGCATGAGAGAAATCTCCTCATTCCCTTTGAGATTTCGGTCCTAAATCCCTCACACAAGTAGTTTTCAGCCTTATTGTGGTCCATGGGGGTGTTTTCGATTTTGTTATCACCCACTAAGGGTGTTTTCGGTCCTACATCCTTTTCAAATTGTGATTTCAATTTTATGTGCTTTTGGTTTATGTTGTTTTCGGTTTGGAGATCACTCATTAAGGGGTGATTTCGGTCTTAGGCAATCCAAATTATTAAACAGGTGGGATTCTATGCTTAAGTTTATAAGGCAAGGTATTATTTCATGATTTATGTTTCAACTATTTGATTTTGTCTTGACTTGTTAGAGTTTGATTATGTTCAATAGCTTGTTATAAATATGATTTCTAAGTGTATATATATATATATATATATATATATATATATATATATATATATATATATATATATATAGATAGATAGATAGATAGATAGATAGATAGATAGATATATACATACCTATACCACTAATGCCCTTATGGCTTTCAAGAGTTTATTTGCAACAAGGTTACATTGTGAATTCACTTACACATGGTTACAATTTAGACCTTGTTTTATCCAAATCTTTCGGGTTGTCACGCATATTAACATTTTTTGCAATGTTTCATAGTTTAAAAGTTGCCCATGAAGTGTATGAAACAAGTTATGTCGACATACCGATTAAGATTAAGTAGATAAATTTAATATAAAAATTGATGTATGGGTTGTATTCAAGTAATAATACAATGGAAGTATATCTTGAAAGACTAATTTACTAAAAATATTATGCTTCGAGACAACAACAAAAATCATTAATTATAATATTAGGTAGAAATCTGAAGAGCTATGAAAGTATTAAGTAAATATCTTGCAAACAAAATGGAGGATATAAGATAAGAACAATGTTTAAAATACTTTTTTATAGATATAAGAATTAATATATTATATTTAATGGTAATACTTTAGTAGCATTTCATAACCTACATTTATCATGATTTTTAAATAATATATTTTTATTTACATGCAACGTGTGAGTATTCGCCTAGTTTAATCATATAATTGTGGTTTTGAATGTTTGCAAAAATAAAATTTTACTAGATTTAGAAAATGAAAAATTATGTTTTTAAGATGGTTGTTTTTATTTATGGAAGACTTTTTATCAAGAACTAATTTGGTTTGTTTTTTGTATTTGGTTTATAATTGTTTGTCCCACATTGTTCCATTTTTTTAAGTGAAACAAAAATTTAGAATTTTAGTCTCATTAGTCATTGTCCCCATTTTGACCATGCCCCGTCTCTGGCAAATTCTAACTAAAGTGGGTGTGTTATGTTTTTGTTCCATCTAATCCTGTTTACGAAACACTACCTTAACGACCAAAAGTGGTTAGATAATTGCAAGCTTCTTCTTCATGCTTGGTATCTTGATGATGGGACTGTAACACCCGTTTTTTCAAAATATATCAGTTAAGGACTCAAAGGCATCAAATGTAATGATTCTGGGAAAAACATTGTTCCACGACATGGAGAATGGAGTGTCACGATGTGGCATACCAATTTCAGGAACGCGTGTTTTGGATGCCGATACGATGTGGCAGCTGATGTAGCCGAAGCCCATATTTTTTAGGTTTTTCTCCATATTTAAGCATCTAACATCAAGGATTAGAGCATCCTCTTCAGCCTTCAACCCCTCAAGATGAAACTCTAGCCTCCAGGCATGTTTGAGAGTCTATTTTCTTGATTCGGAGCTTAGTCTTTGGTTTTTGGTGAAGCGTGAGGAAGGAGGAAGTTCACTTTGGTGCAAGGAAGCAAGGATTTAGTTTGGATCCTTCATTATCTTCTGATTTTTGAGCTATTTGAGGTATAAATTTCATACTTTGGCATTTCTTCTTCTAGGTTCAAGTTTGGGGTCATTTTGGGTGGTTTTGGTCCCTTCCGTGGATGCTCTTGGAGTTTGAGGAACTCTAGAGCTTGTTATGGTGCTCTTGTGGTCTCGAAGCTTCTAGTAATTAAGAAAAGAGTTGTGGTTGGAGTTACATTGTGTCCATGTTCAAGATTTGGCCTCGTTAAGGACTTATTGGATTTAGAAGAGTAGATTGTGCCTTGTGGTGGAGTCCTAATGGATAAAGTTGGTATGACGTCCCATTTTCACAAGAAAAAAATTTCATTTTTATTTAATTTAAAACTTCACAAATTCAGGAATCAAAGTAAGAAAACTCATTTGTTCCAACATACAATTGTTAATAAATCAGAGTAGTATAAATAATTTTGAATATCCATTGTTGTTGATTTGTGTGTACAGTCTCGCTTTTGTCTTCCCATGATCACAAATGATACAAGAAAAATATTTAATCCACAACTGTAAGTCAAAGTTTGGAAAGTTACCCGAAAATACCAAACACCACAATATACATACAATGCATGCACAACGGGCCCACAACGTAAAGCTGGATTGCCCCGGGCCCACAATGTGACATCCCATTTCCAGGCCAGAAAAGACCGGTTTTGTTTATGCTTTATAAAAATCAGAGTACTTCTTTTAATAAAAATGTTGCGGAATTTGTTCCCAGAAAAACATGATAAATACGTTATCCAAGCATTTTCGAAGAAATGTATTTTTATTCATTTAAAACATTTGGGATGTCATCGTCAATACAGAAACATAAGCATAAACAGAACTTACATTCATTTACACTAGTGATCTACATCTCTTTTAAATCTCTCAGTGCAAAATAGCTTCGTATCGACACCTGTGATACAAATAAGCTGGAGTGGGTCAGGTTGGGAAACCTGGTGGGTACATAGGGTTTTCAACCCACAATAATATAATTATTATATTTAAACATCAAACAATCAACCCGATTACCCATCCCCGTTATCTTCTTTAAAATTCCTTAAAGAATTATCTTAAGGGTCATCTCCTATATCATATTTATCTCTCATCTTTTTACCTCACATTTCCTTATATGCTCGTTCCTAAGGCATGAATACGTACTTACAACGTCGCCTGAACTCGTAATTCATAGTAAGGTTTAGAGTATCATCACATGAATACGTAGTCACAACATCACCTGGACTCGTAATTCATCACCTACAGGTTATAAGTCTGCTGGTGTTTCCACGGGTTGTCTAGAATAGTCCGTGGTTGCCATCTATACTCTAGTAGATGATTACATCTCCAAATTGTCGGACAAGGTTATAGTATCTTTCATCCGACATATCGATTCATCATCACATATCCATCACCTAATTATCATCACCTTCCTATCATCACCTATCTCTCATCATTTTATTTCATCACACACCAACTATTTCATCTACCCATGTTTTATCCCAACATATTTGTAGATATAAAATAAATATATATTTAAATCATTTAAAACATGTATAAAATCATTCATCTATCATAGACAGCAAGTATTCAGATAATATGCACACATAGCACGTAATTTATATAAAATACTTCATATCTATGTGTAAGATGAAAGGGACCATGCAGTCACTTGAAAAGGTGGTGAAACGGTACCCGAGCAGCGCTTCGTTTACTTTAAAATAATTTCCTTCGACGAAACCTAATATTATTACCACTAGAGTTTAGTCTATTATTTTCCGAGACTAATTAATAGTCTAGCTATTATTACTATTATATAAGCGTTAAACAATACTTATATAACCCATAATAATAGCCCAAGTACTTATTATAAGTTCCTAATAACGTTACTATAATTAAATAAACGATATGTTAAAAATAGCGTAGGCGTAGCTCACTTACAGCGGGTTTTATAGCAAACTGGGCTTTGCTTGGAGCAGCGTTCCCGAGCCGAAAAGCTCTTCTTCTCGGAGCCGTCGAGCACTCCGGGGATTTTGCCTCGTGCTAGTGTGGTTCCCTAGGCTTTTCGGGGGGTTTCGGAGCTAGCTAGAGAGTAAAGAGAAGAAAGAATTGGAAAGGTGTGAAAAAATCAGTGTGGGAGAGGTTCTATTTATAGTGTGAAAAATGGTTGAACTTGGTGCCACATGTCACCATCTAGTGGCAAGACTTGGGGAGAAAGCAATGACCAAGATTGTGCCACATCACCTATTTTCGCAGAGCACACTTCCGACTTCTAAAATCCGTAACTTTCACATACGACCTCCGTTTTTGACGTTCTTTATATCCACGCGCAGGTAAAAATAAGATCTACAACTTTCATTTTGACTCCGTCGGCTAATTCTCGACCGATATTAAATTTAATAGTACGAGGATATTATATTGTTAAATGTCTGTGTAAAATTCATAACTTCTACATACGGACTCTATTTTCGTCTGTCTTTTTACCATTGAGTTCCTATAAATGAGATCTTCAATTCTCATTTAGGCAGCGTAGGCCAAAAAGCGCTCAATCTAAAATTCGAGTTTCGGGCTGTGGACTGCTAAGCCGAATCTTAGAAAATTCATAACTTCCTCATACGAAGTCAGATTTGGGCGTTCTTTTTTTGTATGTTCTTGGTTTAACGTATACTAAAACTTTTGTTTATATCTCTAAGGATAAAAATTCCTCCATCGTAAATTCACTATTTACGTCTCCCGGTGTCGTGTCGGTTTTGCTGTAAAACTTCAACGGGCCATAACTTCTTCGTTTCAACTAAGATTTTGACGTTCTTTATATGTACAGAACCCTTGAGACATATTCTACAACTTGGTTAAGATTATTTATTCTAGATAATCTTTTGTATTATCTCTAAATTGACTAGCCAGATCTACGGGCGTTACAATTATCTCCCCTTTAGGATGATTACGTCCTGGAATCATCAACGAAATAGGGCTCACGTGATGAATCCATACGTTATCTCTTCATCCTAAGTAATAACCGTAACTTGGATGTTTCTTCGAGCGAGTATCTAACTCTAAGACTTCCTGATTGCAGGCGTTGCTCGATCTTGCACTTGCTCCCTATCTCACATTAGACTCCAAATTATGACCTTCAAGTCACAATCTCGATCTTTACTTGAGACTACTTCTTCTTCTTAACAAGCTTAAGATAAGTTATTTTATTACTACAATGGACTGATGTGTCATATTCTAATGACTTATCATCGTATGTTCCCACGCTTAGACTCAGGTCTCTTAGAGTCTTCCAGAACAAACTATACATTTCTTCATGTTCTAATCACATCTTAAAAGGTAGCATTTCTAGCTACAAGCAATTATCACGATACCTCTACCGATCGCTTTGATTATCTTTTATTTCAATCTTCCAGCTTAAGTCAGATGCTACATCAAACTTGGTTCTCTGATCCACGTAACATACTTATAATAATCGGACTCAATTTGATATGACCACTAGGGTCGGAATAACAATCATCCTCTTAGTTATTAACGAAACGATGGTAACGAGATATTTGAATAAAATGTTATCAATTACTAGCTTCTTGGTAACCTTGTGACTTTCCCTGATCTAAGCGTGAGTCATATGCTTCCGGTAGTATAGGCCTCTACTACCATTTACACCTACTCGTACTCGTCCCAAGTATTGTCTCGTTGTTCTCCAAGTCATTATCACAAAATCAATTTTAACACATTCAAACGTGTCCAAACAATCATATAATTTTCCCTAGATTCTACTAAGACTTCTTCCATGCGTATCTTCGATCATCAATTCCGCTTCAACTCGGTTGGTGATGGAAATGTCAGACGATGGGATAACTTCATGGATTATACCAAAAATCTTTCTTTCTGCTAATCGAACGTGTACTTCTCCCGTACTAGACATATTATTTATTAGATGCATTCTAAAGGCAAGATATCACTCTTACGATATCTTTCGATAGGTGTCATTCACTATCGTAAGCCTTCTCATTTCCTCCATTTACTCAATTCACTATCAGTCTTCAGCATGATGTTCTGCACACCAAAGCAGTCGTTCGGTGTATCGAGACGAGAATATAGATAAAGGAAGGTTTAGACACGTATTCTTCCTTATTACTATGAAGAATTATATGCCAGTTCTAATATCGTAATTAAACGTTTCGAAATCTGAACACATAAAGTTTCTAGATCTGGTCGCCAACATACCATAGATCCGATCAAATGATAGCATCATAAAGCATCGCAAATCATTTAGAAGATAAAAACAAGTTAGGCATCTTCCCTAAATGAGCTAGTGCTCGTGTCTATTCAGGTGTACTTCCTAAAATATATTAGACACACTCCTCATGATCATCGCTTAGCATTCTAAGTTTAAGTCTAGAAATAAATCTTTATTCCTAGTTTGCTTAAACTAATGCTCTGATACCAACTATGACATCCCATTTTCACGGCCAGAAAAGACCGATTTTGTTTATGCTTTTTAAAAATCAGAGTACTTCTTTTAATAAAAATGTTGCGGAATTTGTTCCCAGAAAAACATGATAAATACGTTATCCAAGCATTTTCGAAGAAATGTATTTTTATTCATTTAAAACATTTGGGATGTCATCGTCAATACAAAAACATAAGCATAAACAGAACTTACATTCATTTACACTAGTGATCTACATCTCTTTTAAATCTCTCAGTGCAAAATAGCTTCGTATCGACACCTGTGATACAAATAAGCTGGAGTGGGTCAGGTTGGGAAACCTGGTGAGTACATAGGGTTTTCAACCCATAATAATATAATTATTATATTTAAACATCAAACAATCAACCCGATTATCCATCCCCGTTATCTTCTTTAATATTCCTTAAAGAATTATCTTAAGGGTCATCTCCTATATCATATTTACCTCTCATCTTTTTACCTCACATTTCCTTATATGCTCGTTCCTAAGGCATGAATACTTAGTTACAACGTCGCCTGAACTCGTAATTCATAGTAAGGGTTAGAGTATCATCACATGAATACGTAGTCACAACATCACCTGGACTCATAATTCATCACCTATAGGTTATAAGTTTGCTGGTGTTTCCACAGGTTGTCTAGAATAGTCCGTGGTCGCCATCTATACTCTAGTAGATGACTACATCACCAAATTTTCGGACAAGGTTATAGTATCTTTCATCCTACATCATCGATTCATCATCACCTATCCCTCACCTAATTATCATCACCTTCCTATCATCACCTATCTCTCATCATTTTATTTCATCACACACCAACTATTTCATCTACCCATGTTTTATCCCAACATATTTATAGATATAAAATAAATATATATATTTAAATCATTTAAAACATGAATAAAATCATTCATCCATCATAGACAGCAAGTATTCAGATAATATGCACACATAGCACGTAATTTATATAAAATACTTCATATCTATGTGTAAGATGAAAGGGACCATGCAGTCACTTGAAAAGGTGGTGAATCGGTACCCGGGCAGCGCTTCGTTTACTTTAAAATAATTTCCTTCGACGAAACCTAGTATTATTACCACTAGAGTTTAGTCTATTATTTTTCGAGACTAATTAATAGTCTAGCTATTATTACTATTATATAAGCGTTAAACAATACTTATATAACCCATAATAATAGCCCAAGTACTTATTATAAGTTCCTAATAACGTTACTATATTTAAATAAACGATATATTAAAAATAGCGTAGGCGTAGCTCACTTACAGCGGGTTTTATAGCAAACCGGGATTTGTTTGGTGCAACGTTCCCGAGCCAAAAAGCTCTTCCTCTCAGAGCCGTCGAGCACTTCGGGGCTTCCGCCTCGTGCTAGGGAGGTTCCCTAGGCTTTTCGGGGGGTTTCGGGGCTAGTGAGAGGTTCTAGAGAGAGAGAGAGTAACGAGAAGAAAGAATTGGAAAGGTGTGAAAAAATGAGGGTGGGGGAGGTTCTATTTATAGGGTGAAAATGGCTGAACTTGGTGCCACATGTCACCATCTAGTGGCAAGACTTGGGGAGAAAGCAATGGCCAAGATTGTGCCACATCACCTATTTTCGCAAAGCACACTTCCCACTTCTAAAATCTGTAACTTTCACATACGACCTACGTTTTTTACGTTCTTTATATACACACGTAGGTAAAAATAAGATCTACAACTTTCATTTTGACTCCGTCGGCTAATTCTCGACCGATATTAAATTTAACAGTACGAGGAGATTATACTGTTAAATGTCTGTGTAAAATTCATAACTTCTACATACGGACTCTATTTTCGTCTGTATTTTTACCGTTGAGTTCCTATTAATGAGATCTTCAATTCTCATTTAGGTCACATAGGCCAAAAAGCGCTCAATCTAAAATTCGAGTTTCGGGTTGTGGACTGCTAAGCCGAATCTTAGAAAATTCATAACTTCCTCATACGAAGTCAGATTTGAGCGTTCTTTTTTTGTATGTTCTTGGTTTAACGTATACTAAAACTTTTGTTTATATTTCTAAGGATAAAAAGTCCTCCATCGTTAATTCACTATTTACTTCTCCCGGTGTCGTGTCGGTTTTGCCGTAAAACTTCGACGGGCAATAATTTCTTCGTTATAACTCAGATTTCGACGTTCTTTATATGTACGGAACCCTTGAGACATATTCTACAACCTGTTTAAGCTTATTTATTCTAAATAATCTTTTGTATTATCTCTAAATTGACTAGCACAGATCTACGGGCGTTACACACAACCACAAGACCGGATTGCCTCGGGCCCACAGCCATAAAGAATGGTGTAGAGACTAGATGTTGTAAAAGTCGAAATGTTTGTTTCTTTAGTTTCGCATGTTAGTTATTTTACTAAGTCTTCATTTGTGCGAAGCGTATAGCTCAAGACTTAGTATATTTTTTGTACACTCAGGTTTCCTATAAATAGGGACTGAGGTTAGAAGTAGAGATATCGAATGCACGAGTGATTCATTAATCATTCGCAATTTCTCTCTGCTTATTTTGTAATCAGTTCTTCATCAATATAAGATTTGATTAATATTTACTTTCTGTGTTCTTACTTTTCATTCATACAATCATGATTGCTTTCTAAATCTCGATAACAATTCTCTTCAATTGGTATCAGAGCAGGATTTCAAACTGCATTGATCTTATTTTCATTTTAGAATCATTTGCTTTTTGAGTAGTAACTTTACTCAAAATTTTCCGCGCATTTTGGTTCTGAAAATCTCTCTTGATCTTCAGATTTGAATCGATTCTGCATTTGAATTGTTTAGTCGAGTGATCGATTAGCAATCGGTGATCAATTCGTTTGATCAATTCACAAATAGATCAAGTTTTTCAAGCTTTCTAAAAATTTCTCGTGTTCATCAATGGCGAACTTCAACATGAACATCATGACTTCTTTCTCTCACTTACTTGGTTCTTCAACCAAAATTCCAATGTTAATCCCTGAATACTATGATCAGTGGGCTGATAGGATGGAGGATTACTTAAATGGAATCGATGAAGAGCTCTGGAATTGTATCAGTGGAAAAGGTCAACTTCCTGATAATGTTCAACCAATTGGACAATCTGCTTCTTCAGATGAAGTTGCTAATCAAGAGAATCACATGAAGCAAAAAGAGAAAAGGTGTATGAGAGAACTAAGAGGTGCTTTGCCTCCTGTGATTTACAATTACATTCGTAGTTGTAAAACAGCCAAGGACATTTGGATCACACTAAAAGAGAAGTATCAAGGTAGCGAAAAGACGAAGATAAATTTTGTTAAGCAATGTCTTGTTGAGCTTAAGGAATTCAGACAAAAGATGCTAAAACTCTTGAAAACTACTATGATCGTCTGAATGAGCTTGTTTATCATTGCGGTAGGTATGGAATCACAAGGTCTCTCATGGAATTCAATCTAACATTCATCATGGTTCTTCGCAAAGAATGGCGTAGTGTAAGTATGATGATAAAGAACCAACAGAGTGTTGATACAACAAGCTTGAATGATCTCTACAACCAGCTGAAAACACACGAAAGTGAAGTTACAGAAATGTTTGAAGAATCAAAACAGAGTCTAGGAGGTCCTTTAGCTTTGGTTTAAAAGATTTCAGAAATTGATACTGGTGAAACAAGAGGATCAGATAATGAAGGTTTCCTAATACACTCCGATGATGAAGAAGTTACATTCTATTCAAACAACAGAGTTAAGAATTTTTTCAAAAAGCCTTTCAATCCAAAAGGAAAGCCAAATGATACAAAGAGTGGTTTCATAAAAGCTGGAGGTGAGGAAAAGAAGAAATTGGAAAAGGTTGAAGAAAAGCAGAAAGATGCGAAGGAAGAGAAGAAACTAAAAGGTGATTCTGGAATTTATTGTCATTACTGTAATGGAGCAAATCACTTCGCAGCTGATTGTATGCTGAAAAAGAAAGAGGAGAAGAAAAACAAAATCAAAGATGAAGCCTACTACTCAGAAAAGCTTGAGGAGGTGCGTGCGAAGGCAAAAGGCTTGTCATTAGTTGCGAAAGGAGAGTCTGATGAAGAAGAAAGTGGAACTTATCAGATCTGGTCTTCAGGATCTGATGATGAAGAAATGAGGCACCCAACACATGGTGCAATGTTCGCAAGCTATGAAGATAATTGCGAAGAGAATGTTTCTGGACGATGCTTTGTGTCCAAATCCACTGATAAATCTCCAATGACCACCAAGGTACGTGCTATTCTTGAATCATTTAATATTCCTTTATCTGCTTATGATGCTGAAATAACTTCATTTGATGATACTGTTGCTTATTTTGATTCTGTTATTGTGTCTGCTAGTACAGAAGCACAAAATCTAAAATTGCAACTAGTTGAGACAAGAAGAGAATTAGAAATAAAACGAAGCAGAATAGATAAACTTGAACTACAAATGAAGAAATGTACGAAGATGCACCATTGGAATTTAATCCTGATTTTCCACCACTTGAGAAATGGACAAGGAATCATCCCAAAGAACAAGTGATTGGGAATCCACAAGATGGTGTGTTGACAAGAGCTCAAATTCGTGCGAAAAATGAGGTACTGAATGCGAACCAAGAATTGTGTATGTTTAATGTTTTTATTTCGAAAATAGAGCCAAAGATAGTAAAGGGTGCTATGGAACACTCATCTTGGGTTGTTGCTATGCAATCTGAACTGGCTAAATTTGAACGAAATAAGGTTTGGAGATTAATTCCTAAACCTTCTGATGTTTCAATTGTCGGATTAAAATGGATTTTTAAAAATAAAACCGACAAAGATGGCAATATTATTCGTAATAAAGATAGACTAGTTGTTAAAGGCTATTCGCAACAAGAAGGAATAGACTATGAAGAAACATTTGCTCTTGTTGCAAGACTCGAAGCAGTTCGCATATTTTTAGCTTATGCAGCTCACAAAGACTTTGACATTTTCAAATGGATGTTAAGTGTGCATTCTTAAATGGAGAACTAGAAGAAACAGTTTATGTTGAACAACCACCAGGATTTATAAATGAGGAACATCCTAATCATGTCTACATCCTAGACAAAGCAGTTTATGGGTTAAAACAAGCACCAAGAGCCTGGTACGCAACACTTACAAATTTTTTGAAACAATCTAAATTTAAACAAGGATCAGTTGACCCCACATTGTTTCGCAAGAAAGTTGGGAATCATCTCATGCTTGTTCAAATTTATGTTGATGATATTATTTTTGGCTCAACTGACCCAGCATTGTCAATTGAATTTGAAAATCTAATGAAGAGTGAATTTGAAATGAGTATGATAGGAAAAATTAATAATTTTCTTGGTTTAAATATAAGACAGAACAGGGATGGAATTTTAATCAATCAAGAAAAATACACAAACAACCTGCTTGAAAAGTTTGGAATGACCAACAGCACGAAGCTGAGAGTACCTATGGCAGTGGGAACAAGACTAACTCCTTCATTAGATACTCCTGCTGTTGATTTAACTCTTTATCGAAGCATGATAGGGTCTTTGTTGTACTTAACTGCAAGCAGACCTGATATTATGTTTTCGGTATGTAATTGTGCTAGGTATCAAGCTAATCCTAGATAACCTCATTTAACTACAGTGAAAAATATTTTTCGCTATCTTAAGGGAACAATTTCGTTAGGATTTTGGTATCCTTCAAAATCGGGATTCTTCATTCAAGCTTTTTCATATTTTGATCTAGGAGGATGTACTTTGGATAGAAAAAGTACAAGTGGTGGGTGTCAACTATTGGATGGGAAATTGGTGAGTTGGCAGTCGAAGAAGCAAACTTATGTTGCTATATCAACTGCTGAGGCTGAATACATTTCAGCTGCTGCTTGCACTTCGCAAATCATTTGGATTCAGAGTCAACTTCGGGATTATGCGATAAATATGAAAAAGATTCCCATGTATTGTGATTTTCAAAGTGCAATTCGCATTTGTCATAATCCAGTACAACACTCAAAGATAAAACACATAGCTCTTCGATATCATTTTATCAAAGATCATGTGGAAGATGGGAATATTGAAATACATTTTGTTAAAACCACTGATCAACTTGCTGATATCTTTACTAAACCTCTTGATGAAAAATCATTTGTAAGAATTTTAGCAGGTTTGGGGATGATTGATGTGAATTCAGTTTCAAAATCAATAACTCAAGAATGAAAGGTCCATTTAGCAGCTCTGAGTCAAAACCATTCAGAAGTTATTGTGCGTTAAGAGGCTTCGCATTGCTTCGCATTCACACATCTGGTAACTAAGGTTCAATTTTATTTTATTTTTTTTGCCTTGTGAAAAACTTGAAAAAACAAAAATATTTTCTTTTGTTTTGTTCTTATTTTCGAAAATCCAAAAATCCAAAAAGATTTTATTTTGTTATGTTTTTATTTTCGAAAAACTTCAAAAACCACAAAAATATTTTTTTTAACTTTGTTCTTTAAGTTTTGTGTGTTTTTTAGTTTTAGTCAAGAGCAAAATGCGAAGAGGTCATGCTTATATGTTTCTATGCGAAGGTATCATTTCTTTCAACTTTGTACTAGTTAGGATGTCCCTAGAAGCATGATGCAACATGTTGAACCAAGCCTCATATGACTCTATGTGTGAGAAACGAAAGCCTTAATGAAATTATCTCATGAAAATTTCTTCCCAATCAGGCTTATATTCGCATTAGTCAAAAGAGCTACCTTACTCTTCTCATATGAGCAAAAAGTTTACTATTTGGTCCAAATCATAACAGAGGTACATTCGATCTTTTAACCAATCTTTTTCATCACTAAATTCTTAACACAAATCACACACAAAGACGTATGTCCGAGAGGTCTCTGATCAAACCCATCGAGACCTAGATATACAAAAATTATGTGTTAATGATCTGACATCATGAGTCCGTGATGAAGGTGAAACCCAAACATCTTACAACTTAAGGAATTAATGGGGAACATTGTTCCAGATATTGACGAAACTTTTGTTTCAGTACCAAAATTCGAAACTCCAAATCATATTCAATTTGCATGAGTGGTCTTGATCAAACATTCACAACCCACGATGTTTGTTACCCAACAAGATCCAAAACATAAAATTTTTTCATGAATATGATTTCCGTGTGAGTTTCATTTGAATATCCTAGTCATGATAAATATTTTCAAAGCTGACTTGTCACTGACTACACTGGTCATACAAGTAATTTCTGTTACAATTTATCACCTTATGTTTAGGATGACATGTAATGAAAATTTAAACCAACCCAAGAATCACTTTTAAAAGAAGCCCTTTGATACTTATCAAAAAGTATTCGATTGTAATTCACGGGAACATACACAAGCTATTGATCATCTCTCTTGATGATTAACAAAGCAACCTTTGCCTAGGGTTTAACTGCCTTCGTGTCAAATTGCATTTTTGACATCACAGAATTCCAAAAAAAAAATTACTTGCTTCTTATCTTATTTCTTTGGAACACTGCACTCACGAAATCCTTGAGGTTCTAAGTAATACCAACTTAGGCTGAAGATTTCGCAAGTCTGGCATATGACTTCGCTTTTCATCCCAAAAGTGAAAGAGCCATGCCTCCATGTGAAGGGTTCTAACGGTTACAATTCAATAAAGGGAAGATTGACAGGTTGTGTATACGTGACGTATGGTATTCTGCCCGGTTTTCTAGGCGACGTGACAACTGCTTTTTGAAACATGGCTAACTTTTCGCAGTAATGGTCCGATTTTCAAGGTGCCACGTCGGATATCATTAAATGCATCCCGCTTCAAATTCAAATCAGTCAGGGTTACATATAAAAGGGGGTTCAAGAGTGTGTTATACGGTTACGCGATCAAACTCAAAAATTCCCAAATTCTCTGTTCTTCATCTTCTTCAAACCCTAACAATGGCTGCTACTCAATCCAACACCGACGAAGTTGTTTCAAAGTCTCTTATGAAGATTCAAAGCACAAACTACCAAGTTGATCCTAATGTCTCATCCTACTCAGAAGAATTGAAGATGCTGATTGTTGCACTGAAAAGGTCACCATTATCAACTGTTATGTTTAGTTCTTTTCCTGTTCCTATGAATTGGTTGTCAATGGCGGCATCAACTGCATCATACAACTATGCAACTGATGTCATCACTTTCAATCTGCTGAATAACAAGAGGGTTCATCTTACCAAGAACATGTTCATTGACTTCCTGAACATTCCTCATAACTCACCGTTCTTTAAACCCACAAATTCACAGATTATCTTCATGTTCAATGAGATGAGACATCAACCCACTCTTGAAAAGATAAGTGATTTCAGGAAATCCAGTTTACCATGTATTTGGAATTTCTTATTTGGTATCTTTTTAAGCTGTTTGACCGGAAGGAGTGTCGATCTAGACAGGGGACGAATGGAGGTTTATGCAATGGTTATGGGCCTTTAATATGACTTAAGTGTCGATTATGGAACTCATCTTTGGAAGGAGTTTAACAAAAGCCTCGAAAATACAAGTGCTGACAAAGGGATTTCATGTGCAAGGTACTGGAGTTTGATTTTGGAAAAGGTATACGCAAAAGAAGGAATTCAAGTTCCTGAAGAAGGAGAAGTTGCAGAATTTTCTTTGTATCAGTTTCCAAAAGTGGTTGAAGATGATGAAAATATATTCACAAGTGTTGCAAGAATTCCTGATGCAATGCTTCGCAAAGTGTCCTCTGCTCACAAGGTGTTAGTTCGCTACATGAAAACGTTTGATCCTAATGTGCGAACTGGAGTGTTGCTTGAAGTCAGTGATGAGTCTTCAAAGAAGAAGAAGAAAACTCAAAAGAAAGACCAACATGAATCTTCAAAAGTGTCAAAGGCTGAAGGGGTTGAGAAAGCTGAGATTTCTCCCAAAACTAAGAAGGAGATTATACCAACAAAGTCAGGGGTATTAAAGAAGCTTCGCAAATCATCATACACGACTACTTCACCTACTATTCGCAAAACTGAGGTGAGTAGTAAGGGAGCTGTGTTTAGAGATGTTCCAGCTCCTGTTTCTCCGGGTTCAAAGAGAAGAAGAGCTCAAGAGGTTGCAAAGCAAATTACTCAAAAGCTCTACAAGAAACAAAAGATGATTATTCGCAATGAATCATCAGATGATGAAGTTGTTCCAGAGACTCCACCTGTTTCTATCTCCACAGTGGTAAATGTTTCTCTTCCTATCACTTCGCAAATTTCCACTTCAACCACCATTCCACTCGAAGTAGTCACTACCAAATCAGTTTCTGAGGAGGTACCTATTTTGGATATGGTTGTCAACGTATCTGATACGGGGGCACCTATCACGAGTGTCGACACTACAATGCCAATCATCTTATCTGCATCATTACCCATCTCATATTAAACTTTATTCCTAATACAAGCACAACCACATCATCCATATTTGATCATCCTTTAAAACATCCATTTACCACATTATTTCCATCACAATCACCCGAAAATCCACAACCTTCGCAAGCTATGTCTGATGACGAAACCGAAGGAGGCGGTTTTGGAGGGACATTTGAGGCTTTACATTTCGATTCAGAGGAGGAGGAAATACCTGATCATATGCTTATGTCAGGAAAGCAATTCAAAATTCTGAATCGAAAGTTAAATGCTATTATTCAATCACAAGCCGATTCGGGCACTAAGTCTTCCATTTCGAGTTTAGAGGTTGAGTCAATGCTGAGAAACGAATAACTGACAAAGTTGATCATTCTGACAAGAACAATGAGCTTCGCATTCAAGCTCAAGGAAAATCATTTGATGGTGTTGTTAATGAATTGAAAAATGTTACAAAAGAACGTCATGTTCTTTTTGTACAGGATGTCAAAAAGGTTCGAGAAGATGTTAATTTTAAAGTTGAAGAGTTAAAGCAGGAGATTACAAAAGAGCTTAAAGATCTTAATTCTCAAATTTTGGAGGTTCAAAAGAGGGTTGATGTGGTTGCTACAGCTCTTAACAAAATTGGCACTGATTATCAACCATCTGCTCAAATTATCGAAGCCAAACATAAGGAAAATAAGGAGCAGTTTGATAAACTAATTCAGTTGGTGACTGAATTAAAAACTTTTGTTTCGCAATCTTCTCACCAATCCATCCTTACTCCTGAATTCTTAACTCTTAAAGTCAACACTTTGGAGCAAGCTATTCAGAAGGCATTGGCTCCCATCACGAGCTTTACTTCCATATTACCGAAGAATGCCCCACCTGCTTTCACAGGGGTGCAAGGGGGAGAAAGAAAGGGAAGTAAAGAAGAAGATGCGAAAACAGTAGGAAAGCTTATTTCTACCCAACTTGAAACATCTTTGCCAGTGCTCACAAAGCCAATTTCTTCAACAGTAACTACAACAAAACCAATTACCAAAGGAATTACAATTGGTTCAAAAGAAGGAGGAAGTTCAAGTGCGAAACCTCAAACTGAGGATATTGGAAAAGGAAAAGGGGTAGCCTATGAAAAATCAAAAGAAGAAAAGAAAGCAGAGGCAGAAGCTGAAATGGAAAGATTAAGACAAGTACAGAGTATTATGAGGCAAAGAGCAAATGACCCACCAACAATGAACAAGGGTGATCTTGCGAAGTTATATTCTTATGAGACCATTGAATCCAAAGTAATAGGGAGTCATTTATATGAGTTTGAGAAAAAGCCTAGAAGGAGTTATGATGTTGTAAAATCAAACAGAAGCCAACTTGATTTTCCAATAAACGAAATGATGTTTATTACGGCGCGGTACAAGATAAGTGAAAATTTTGAAAATGCTGATGAATACACTTATTTGAAGATCAGATTTCATGCTGTACTTGCGAAGGATCAAGAGGAAGTTTGGTCTTTAATGAAAATCAAGAAAGTTCTGACAATCAAGAAGGATGTTATGTTCGAGAACATGCTTCAAAACTTTCGATATTTTGTGGTTCGTGCAGACAACAAGGCATTTGATTTTACCATAGCTGATTTTCCCTTGATGAATCTAAATGGTCTCATTCAAGTGGCATCTATTCTTAAAGACATGGAAGAAAACAAGCTGAAAGGATATTATACTGATGTGTTCAGATTTGGTTTCGCACATATCAAGATATTCATAAATAACTACTATGATTTCTTGGCATTGATTGATGAAGAACTTGCATCAAGTCTTGGAAGAAAAGTTACAGTCTCTTGGGAATCAACCTTGCCTCAAACGGAGTTAAGGAAGTATGCAGATGGAGAAATATGCCTTAAACCTTTTGGCATGGTTTTCGTAGGAAAAGATACGAAGGGGAAGCCTAAGAAGTTTTTGTTCAAAGTCTCAGAGATTGAAAGATACACCACTTCGCAATATACAAATTTCATTGTTCGTATGAATAATTGTGCGAAGAACAATGAAGGAGACAAGAAAGAGCTTAAAAAGATAATAACTTGGTATTCATAAATTCGAAGAACAATGCACTCAGCTATTTAGCGTCTCACAAACTGAATAGTTTCGACTGTTTACAAAGGGGGAGATTGTAGAGACTAGATGTTGTAAAAGTCGAAATGTTTGTTTCTTTAGTTTCACATGTTAGTAATTTTACTAAGTCTTCATTTGTGAGAAGCGTATAGTTCAGGACTTAGTATATTTTTTGTACACTCAGGTTTCCTATAAATAGGGACTGAGGTTAGAAGTAGAGATATCGAATGCACGAGTGATTCATTAATCATTCGCAATTTTTCTCTGCTTATTTTGTAATCAGTTCTTCATCAATATAAGATCTGATTAATATTTACTTTTCGTGTTCTTACTTTTCATTCATACAATCATGATTGCTTTCTAAATGTCGATAACAATTCTCTTCAAATGGATTGCCCCGGGGTATGTTGGCCTATAACACCATGCAATACCACCTCAATCCAACCGCCCACCTGAGCCCCCAATCAACGAATGGTTCCTCTCTCGTGCCTACAACTTATAGTTAGCCCACACCTGGTATCTTGGCCTACAACACGAAGTAGGACTGCCTCAACCTGACCCACCACAATTTGTCGAAATATATATTCAAACAAGAAATCAAGTAAACACATAAGCACAGGCAACTATCTACATGATTATACTTGTCTAATAGCTCACTACCACATATTAGGCCTCTCCCAGCACACTACGCCACTACCGATAAATCTCCAAGGAATGCATAGTTATATGTAACTAGAGGTGAGATAGACATTTGAATAGGTGATCCCATTTTAGAGTCACAACCAAACAAGGAGCATGCAAGAAAAGCCTATATCAAGAGTTTTGAGGTTATTCTACGTTACTACATGCATCCAGTAGGGCACTCCACTAGACGATAACCAACCTATAGGTACTCTAACTAGCATACCATTACTCCTATATCCTAACATACAATGATATATACTGCAACATGTAGTATCGTGAGGAAACTCACCTGAATTGAAGACCCAAGGAGACATAACAACACGCTCACTCGTTGCATTGATCGCTCCCGCGAACCGACTAGCACCAAACCAAGGTGGAACTATAACAAACCCCTCTGGCACATATCACAATATTGTTCGCTTTGAGCTCCTAGCACGAAAACTTACCATGGTGTCACACGTTTCTGAATTGCTCTCGCATGGGCAGGCTTAACTACAGAATTCATATGGGATCTGATGCCCTCACTGCTTCAAAACATGTTTTAACAAGGAATGTATCTACACCCCTTATAAGGAAATGCTTCGTTCTCCATCCTAGCCGATGTGGGAACAGGTGCAACCCACCTTCACCCCCTATTATAGGGTTCGACGTCCCCGTCGAACACATCGACCCGTTCCCTACCTCTGATACCAACTTCTAACGTCCCATTTTCACAAAAAATCATTTTTAATTAAGGTAAACATTCAAATTTATAGAATCCAAATTACGAAAACCATTTGTTCCAAAGTACATTTGTTTAAAAATCAAAGTAATGTCATAAACACAAGATCTCCATTGTTGCTAATAAATGTGTACAATCACGCCTTCACCTTCCCACGATCATCACCGATACCTGAAAAACATTTAATCCACAACTATAAGCCAAAGCTTAGTGAGTTCCCCCAAAATACCACACACCACAATATACATACAATTCATGCATACCGGGCCCACTGCATGAAGACTGGATTACCCTTGGGCCAACAACATGGAGACTGGATCCCCCCCCCCTCGGGCCCACAACACGAATAATGGATTGCCCCCAATCCCACAACATAAGCCTAGAATGCCCTCCCGACCCTTAGCCTATGACTGTATTACTCACGAGTTTGTTAGCCTACAACGTAAAGTAGGACCGCCTCAACCCACCCACCACAATATTTCGACATATAAAACAAGTAAGTGATCAAGCAATCACATAAGCATATGCAACTATTTACCCTAGTCTACCTGTCTAACAACTCATTACCGCCTACTTAGCCTCATACAGTACTACACCATTACTTGCAAATCTTTAAGGAATGCATAACTATATGTAACCAGAGGTGAAATAAACATTTGAACACAAGATCCCACTCTAGAGCCACAACCAATCGAGGAACAAGCAAGAAATCCTAGATAAAGAGTTTTCAGGTTATCCTACATAACTACAGTCAACCCCTAGGGCGCCCCACTAGACAATCACCAACCTACTAGTTCTCTAACCATTATACTACCACTTGTATCCCAACATACAAGGAACACTACAATACATGATATAGTGAGGAAAATCACATGAATTGGATACCCAAGAAACACCGTGACACTCTCACTCTCTGCATTGATTGCTCTTGCAAGACAATTGACACCAAAACACGGTAGGACCTAAATCAATAACCCAATTCCTTCAAGTTTGACCAACGACATAATCGGTCAAAAAGTCAACGTGCAATGGTCAAAGTCAACAACCAACATTCCCAATTTGACCCTTATGTTGTGGCCAACCCTTGGTCACGTCGTGAGAATGTGCTCAACCCGATTCCAGACTCGGTCACGTACCAACTCAGTCAACTTGGTCACGAACAACTCATTCATCAGACACCACGATGTGGACCCTCCTTGGTCACGTTGTGAACACATTAGGCCAAGATAGACAAAAGATACACCATGATCACGTCGTGACATTCTCTATGTCATGTCGTGACCACTATCTGAGGCAACATCTTAATAGTTTGAGTCCTTACTCGTTAAGTCATCGACTCCAACTTTCTAGAAATCTTTAAGGGACTCAAAAGGTTCATAAAACTGACAAATTTGTAGACATGCATACCCCCATTCATATCCTTTACCCAATATAGGTAAAAAAGACAAGAAAGTGACCTACTTCGCATGCAAGGCTTACAAACTACATCTAATTCTTACATCCAAAATATATGATACTCTAAGGACTCAGGAGGACCATAAAGTTGCCAACTTTATTCCATCTATTAACTCAAATCAAAACCATGATTCAAAAAGAACTAAAACAACTTAGATCTAAGAGAATAAACCATAAAGGTAGAAGCTTGAATCCTTACAAATGGTCCAGAAGGTGAAATCAAAGATGAGAAGTTGTTGCTTGCTTGATCTTTGCACCAAATCTCCTTTTGCTTCCTTTAAATAGCATCAAGACCACCAAAATAAGCCAAGAACCACCAAGAGGGATTAGGGTTAGGGTTTCTGAGGTTTGAGAGTGATGGAGGCTGATAATGAACCCTAAATTCGAGTTAATGAGGTTTAAATACGATGGAAACCCTAAAAGATCACGGGCTTGGGTTGTAGCCATTCTCACAACGTGGTCGTACTCATGTCATATCGTGACATGCTTCCCAGATATGCGCTTACTGTTTAATTCGTCATGCCACGACCTCCCTATGGTCACGTCGTGACACCTGGTTCTCCCCAAAAACCATGTTTTTGACTCCTTAATGCCTTAAACCACCCATTCCAGAAAACAGGTGCTACAGGAACCTTAATCAATAACCTAATTCCTTTAAGTTTGACCCAAGGTCAAACTTGTCAAAAATTCAATGGTCAACGATGAGTAAATGTCAATGGTTAACCCTCACCACGACGTGGTAGAATCTTGGTCACGTCATGGGAACATCTGGACAAAACAGTCGTGAGGCCTTCAAAGGTCACGACGTGGCATGCATATCGTCACGTCGTGAGAACTGGTTTTGGACAAATGGGTTAAGCCCTTAATCCATTAAGCCATACACTCATCTCTTCAAAAAGGCTTCCTTACACCACAATGAGTCATAAAAATCGTTGATTTAGAGATGTACATGCCCTATGCAAGTCTTGAGCTCAAATTAGGTCACAAATGATGAATAAGAGGTCAAAACCTCATGCAAGAGTTCAAAACTCCACCAATATTCAGATCTAGCACATCTAACGATAAAAGGGCTCTAAGGACCTATAAAGTTGTTAACTTTATAGAATCCCAACACTCCACCTAGCCTGAACATGGAAAATAATGCATAAAAGTCTAGATCTAGCAACAAGGAATCATAAAGCTTGGAGCTTGAATACTCACAAAGGTACAGAGAAATTGCTAGAAAATGATAATGAGGCTTGCAAGCTGGATCTAAGCACCAAGGATGATCCCTTCTCCTTCAAGTCACCAAAAGCACAAGAACTCATCAATGGAGGCTAGGGTTTCGTTGAGAGGGTTGGAGGATGAAGAGGATGCCCTAAACCTTGAGTTTAAGGGCGTAAATATGGAGGAAGCCCTAAAACATCATGGGTTTGGGATGCAACTATTGTCATGTCGTGACAAACCTTTCATCATGTCGTGACAGCCATCTCGAAAATGTGATCAACCAATAGGCACGTCATGTTGTGATGCTCTATTCATCACGTTGTGACACAAAGTTTTTCCCAAAAATCTTGCCTTTAATCCTTCTAAACTCTCAATTGTTCTATTTGGGAAACAGGTGTTACAGTTGGAAGCTTTATCCATTATGTTATTAAAAAGGACTGGAGCTAAAGTTATGGGTTCAGATCTATAAGGATTAAGCTCTTAATGAAAAATACGGCTTTCTGCCAGGAACCATGATGTAGCCAATGGCTTGCCACATCATGGTAGAGTCCTACATGTCGACTGTTTTGGCATGACATGCCCACGACATGGCCATAAGGTCTCCACGCCATGGTATGTGTTTCTCCACGTCATGGTTAGTGTTCCTCTATGTTGTGGTGAGTGTTGACTTGGTTAACCGTTGACTTTTGACCGATTTGACTTTGGGTCAAACTTAAAAGACTTAGGTTATTGATTAAGGATTTATCAGTATTTGGTGCCAGTCGGTTCGCATGAGTGACCAACATACGTAGTGAGGGTGTTGTTTTATTTCCTTAGGTCTTCGATCCAGGTGAGTTTTCTCACTATACTATGTGTTATAGTATATATCCTTGTATGTTAGGACATTAGAGTAGTGGTATGCTAGTTAAACTAACAAGGTCCAGTGATTTTCTAGTTAGTGTCGTAAGGGTTGTATGCAGTAATGTATGATAGCATGAGAAATCTTAATCTAGGCTTATTGTCCGTTCCTTGTTTGTTTGTGGCTCTAGAATGGGATCACCTATTCGGCTTTCTATCTCACCTCTAATTACATATAACTATGCATTCATTTGTATCTGCCAGTGCTGACGTAGAGTACCGTATGAGGCTTAGTATATAGTAGTGAGTTGTTAGACAAGTAGACCAGTGTAGATAGTTGCATAAGTTTATGTTCTTATTTTTTTTGCTTGTTTGATTTACATGTTGACATATCAAATGGTGGGTTGAGGCGGTCCTACTTTGTATGGTAGGCTAAGATACTTGGGCGCGCAAGCGGTGTGCTGCCGGCTATGTGCGGACTAGTTGTATGTTGTAAGCCCAAAATAGTTATGGGCTTAGACACCTAATCCAACAATAATATTGTTTTATCCGTAAGTATCACCTCATTATTTCATTATTTCCAAATGGTAAGATATGTTAGGTTTGTCACAAGGCATCCTTAGACTCTTTCGGGGAGCATTCAATACATTGTAGAGAGCTCCCATAATTGCACATTGCACCTTGTTGGTCGTTAATGGAGTGTGTGTGGTTAACTGACATACTAATATGGGAACAATAAAGGTTGGCAATGGGTAGCTCGTAGATCATCATAGATCAATGGAGCGTGTGTGGTTAACCGACACATTGATTAGGTGATATACGTCTTCAAGAGTACCAAGCTAATTTGCATGGTTATCCACACCTTGTTTGTGATCCTCAGCATCCCAGTCGCAAACATGAAGGACACAATCGATATTTAAACATGCCATTGAAAAGTTCAATGAATCTCAAAGGATATAGGAGTTTCAATTCATTTAAAACCTAATTTTCAATTTTCGTTTTTCATGGTGGAAATTGGTAAATCGTCATTTACCTACCTTCAAATGTTTTGCAATTGGATTACGGCATCCCTCTTCCGAGTTGGAGACTATTATGTTGGGTCCTAGACTTAATATCTCATTTGGGTGTTTTATTAAGGACTCAATCAACTAACTTGAATTTCTCCCTTTTTGTAGATGTCAAAGTCTATCAACTATGATCTTCCCGAATCCTTCGGAAAAAGTTTTCCACGTGAAGATGATGTTCCACGATTGGATTGTGGAACTGGAAATCATGCTTCACTTCCTCCACCTCCTCCAATAATTCTCCCTGACCCACGTGTTCGAAGACTTGAAAAGTTTAAAGTCACTCAATCCCTATTCGCAAAAAGACACAAAGATGGAAAGCTTGTGTGTGCACACGTCTTATAGATGAAGTCACACATTGACAGGTTAAGGATGTTGGGTGTCGATGTCTCATGGAAGTTGGTTGTTGACTAGGTTCTTCAATCACTTCTTGACTCATATAGTGAGTTCGTTGAAGAGTACTATATGATGGACGACAACGTGACCCTCATTGATCTTACCTATTTGCTTATTGCTGTTGAATCAGAAATGATTTGGCGGACTAGTCAAGCAAATTTGTCTGGTAAATCAATTTCCCAACCTTTTATGAGGAATGACAACATTGGAAGTCCAAAAAAGTTTTCTCTTCGCAAGAGAAAGGTTGAGTCTGAGATAGTCCCATGTACCATTCCAGAAGAGTCCATATGTTTTTACTGCTAAGAGAAGGGGCATTGGTTACGAAGCTGCCCTGACTACCTGAGAGATCTAAGAGATGGGAGAGTCAAGATGTATGACTCTGCTTCAGGTAAAATCCACTATCTAACTCTATTAAGTTCCTATTTGTAGATTCTTAATACATGATGTGATAAGATTGCATTTTGATGTTTTGTAGGATCGAAGAAAAGAAAGGAAGCTTAAAGGATGAGCTGAGTCTGATCGCGAAGAAATGGATTTCGATCTCATGGTTCGAAGATCAAATTTTTTAGTTGTTGTTTAAGAGTTAGAATAGACTGCTTAGGAATATTTAGTAACATAGTTTTCATTTGATATTGCATTGTAAGGACAAGTTTTTTCCACGTTTTTTATAAATAAAATAAAATTTGTTTTTGTATTATTTATATATCCTTGCAATGGCAATTGTAAAAATTGATATTTATATGTTTCTATTGATAGCAATATTGAAAAGGATGTGATTCTTAGTTATGCTATTTGTGGTGGTGTCAAAAATTTACCAAATCACCCAAGTTTCAATTGGACAGAAACTTGGAATCATGCGACTTGTATTGTATCGTGAATGAGAACCTTCATATTTGGGAAATTAAGACTAATTCCTTGTTCACATAAGTATGTGAATTAAGTGAAGGAATAAAGGATCTAGTACGCATTGGTGTGCACTATGTCAATTCTGCCACAAAGATTGATAAGAGTATTCGTCATGATTTGCTAAAAGTTTAGTAAATATGATTATACTTACAAGATTAAGTGTAATTCTGAATCATTGAAAAGTTTCAATGTATGGCAGAACGAATAAAAGGAATCAATAAGGCAGAAAGATAAAAGGTTTCTCCAATTTGGAAACAATGGAGAGTACTTTTGTATCATGTTTTATGATTGTCTGGATGATTATGAAATCGTATCACAATTGATCCTCCAAGGACAACTTAGTGCACTAGTATAGCTAAGTAGAGGAATCGGAAATTGTTGAAATGGTTAAATCAAAAGGTGAATCATACTCCGTTCCAAAATCGAGCCTTAGAGTCATACTCTAAGATTGTGACTTGAGTGACATCATCTTAAGAAGGATTATAACACTCATCGAATGTGGAGTAGAAAGGTTTTCTTACTCTTGCATATTTGAAATTGGTAAGTTGTGATGTCTTGGATAAGATAAAGACAAACTAGGACCAATTGTGTGAAGTGTTTGTCTTGGTAAGAATCCGCACTAACTTTTGAATATTTGTTTGTCAAGGAATGTTTCATGTCAATAGAATCTTATATGTCAAGAGGTTAGTGGGATCCTGAATGATCTTAAAAAGGTTCAAGAACTAATCAAGAGTAAACCTATTGTTAAACACTAGCACACGACTTGAGGTTTGCAACCTATCGTGTTGACACATTCTTGTTTCTGTGCCATTCTATTTGAGTTGACTATGCATGTGAGTTCTATGAGTTCTTATTGAATGGATAAAGGCAAAAACACCTTAATCAATGAAAGTTCATTGATTTTTTATAGGTGATCTGCTCAACTTGGAAGACATGGTAGGCCCTTGTGCTGCCATGTGGCAAGAAATTAAGAATGAACAAGTTCAATCCATACAAGTTTGGATTTGTCACAAACATTGTCTTATGATTATAGTTATGACAAATTCACATGGATAGGAACACATACACCATAAAATCTAAGTGTCATAAGGTTTCTCTCCATTTCATGAAAATGATTGTGAGAAAACGCTTTCACTAAGAGAGATTTGAAGGAGATAGAAATTGTGATATTTGCATTCTCAAATTTGATTATGATTACGGCATCCCTCTTCATAGTTCGAATTATGAGAAATGGCAATAAGTCTGAACATTTTGGACTTACTGTTGTAGGTTCTGAAATGGTTTAGACACACATATGAGTTATCTAAGGAAAGATGTATGAGTTTGAGAAGCTTAGATAAAGGCTTATCGAAGCATCTAAAATCAGAAATACGAACTTTGGTAAGAAAGTCAACAAGCATTGATTTCTAGAAGTTCAGTTAATTTCTGAATACATGTCAAAGCTAGTGGGAGCATAAATGTTATGCTGAATATAATTATCATGTTAGTCGGAGCATGATTATTATGGTTAACAATATTAATTATAGAAAACACAAGTTTCAATTCGCAAAGTTGCAAGGGTTGAAAAGTTGTTTTGCTATAATTAAGGGAGAAAATATTATACTTCATTTCAAATCTAAAAGCTTAGATCGAGAAATTTTAATCAAATTTAGTCAAAGGACATATGTAAATGTTATGTTGAAAAGATTCAACATAAGGTAATTTTATATATGGTAGTATTATAGCAAGAAACCGGTAAAGTATCATGTTTTTCATTATGAATCGTGTCCCATACGCTTCGGGTATAAGATCGATTGCATATGTTGTAATATTCGAATGTTCTAAATTTTCCAAATTCCTAGGGCATTAAGAGGGGAAAATGACTAGAACCGGATTTGACTAAAATAATTAAACAACTGTCAATGACGATCTAAGGTTTGCCAAGGATTTGTTACTTTTGGGCAGTTGGACGTATAGTAACAAGTGGACCATATTGACATTATTATGAATAGATAGGACTCTATTTAGAATAAGTTGTCATATGGAAAATATGGAAATGTTTCCATAAATGGGAGGTGGATATCAAGAATCTATGTCTAGATTAGAAAATTTTATGCAAGAAGGATGTTCAAAGGAATGTACTTTGAATGTGAGACTTCATATCTATGGAATTTCCTTGCAACAATTCCCAATAGAGCACTTTGTAATATCATTGGCAAAGTCATGGTGGCTTTGGTGTTATGACATTACGAAAGGATCGTTGCATGAAATGTTAGAATCTAACATATTCTGTTAGTGGCAAGAATTTGGTATTCTTACACTTATGATAAGGATTGGAGTTGTGAAATGAGTATCGTTGGAAATGTGTTCAATTGACCTATTTCACAAAGCATTGATCGTAGGTAAATATAGTGTGCACGCTTGGAGCATGGGACAACTGTTGTTACAATTCAAGTAATAAGTTGATTATCCGAAACAATATACAATGAATAATTTTTAATCAATATGGTGACTAAATAAAAGGTTTTTTATTTATACTCAAAAGTTTAGGGCCATATTGGATTCGATTATTCATGTGTTTCACTTTGCATGTTTTGACTTCCCGAATAATAAGATTATTCAAACCATCCACGATCGATAAATACTTTGGAAGTAGGTATTGAAGCTAGACTGTCATGAATCCGACTGTAGATTGTCTAAAGCGTTTAGACATAGCAAAAGTCTATTGCAGTGTTCATGAGTACTCCTGAAATAAGATTTAAGTATTGGATTAAACCCACGCTCACTTGAATCACTTCATGGATTTTATCACGAGTGATTAGTGAGACGATAATATCTTATATTCTTGAAACGGAAACATGTGAGTTGTAGTTTACAAATCGGTTGCACATTGACATATGTAAATGCACTAGTAACTTGGTGTTATACTACATATTGTTGTGTGTGATTTGATGAGTAAATACAAGCAAGCATTTGAGTCGAAATTTATCCATTCCTTTTACCCAATATGGGATAAAAGCGATATCTATGGGCCCCTCAATGATTTAGTGATGACACCTAAGCGCTTGGCCAAGCCTGGACTAAGTTGATGTGTTCAATTGTAGTATGTTGTTACCCGTCATAAATCGGAAATCGGGAAACAACACATGAATAGAGAGTATGATTAAAATCCATGTCTCAGTTCATACGATATCTAGAATAGAGGAATATATGATCCCTTATCTAAAGGACGCGTTGCTGATAAGATCAGAGTTCGACAATGGCTTTTGAAAGCTACGATTGCTAATCAGGTTCTGAAGTCGTATTTGCAAAATAGTTATTAGAATTATCCAAGTGGGAGACTGTTGGATTAGGTATCTAAGCCCATAACTATTTTGGTATGTACTTGACCCGATTATGAGCATGGTCCTTTTGGGTTGCCTTCACCATAGCAACTAATAGGATGAATTAAGGAGAAAGAGGATTAATAATGATTTATTAATATATTATGTGAATAACATATTAAAAGAGAAATCATATTGTTTAATTAATATTGATCAAGAATTAATTTAGAATTAATATTTTGGTAAAAAGAGATTAATTGAATTAAGGGGACTGATACTATAATTATAAGATAGTTACAGAGTTGGGCTTAGGATCCATAAGGAAGCAATGGACGAATTCAATATGAGAGTCCATATATATATCGTCCAAGGGGCGTTCTGGAAGGATCCTTTGGGCTGCTTAAGGACTAAGCAACTGGATTAGGGTTTTGAATGAAACCCTAATTGCTCAGCTATATAAGGAACCCTTGGGCATGCCAAAATCGGCCACTAGAAACCCTATAAGGATTCCATAGCCGATTTTGAGCATCTCCCCTCTCTCTCTCTCTCTCTCTCTCTCTTGTTCTTCCTTGTTGCTAGTGGTGTTTGTGACTCCATTAGAGGTGCAACATTTGAGGCACTAGGCTTTCAGAAGTCAAGATCAAGAAGGATTGGGATTATTGTTGCTACATGACAATCAAGGTAATGTTTCTCACCCTAATCATATGTCAATTTTCGAATTATATGCTACGTCATAGGTTTTATTTCTTTGGTATTCAATGTTGTATGTTCAAATTAGAAAAACCTAGATCAAAGCAATTAGGGTTGCATGAACATTGTAACGCCCGCAGATCCGGGCTAGTCAATTTAGAGGCAATAAGGGTCGAAAATGACTTTTCGACAAAAGATTATTTAGAATAAATAATCTTAACCAAGTTTTAGAATATGTCTCAAGGTTTCCTTACATATAAAGAACGCCGAAATCCGAGTTATAACGAAGAAGTTATGGTCCGTCGAAGTTTTACGGCAAAACCGACACGGTACCGGGAAGCGTAAATAGTGAATTTACGATAGAGCAAGATTTGGCCTTAGCAATCTAAACGAAAGTCGTAGAATATGTTAAACTAAGAGCGTCGATAAAAAGAACGCCCAAATCTGACTTTGTATGAGGAAGTTATGATTTTTCTAAGATTCGGCTTAGCAGTGCACGACCCGAAACTCGAATTTTAGTTCGAGCGGTTTTTGGCTTACGCGACCTAAATGAGAGTTGAAGATCTCATTAATAGGAACTCAACGATAAAAAAATATAGACGAAAACGGAGTCCGTATGAAGGAGTTACGAATTCTTCGCGGTCATTTAACAGTCTAAACGCCTCTTACTGTTAAATTTGAGATCGGTAGAGAATTAGCCAACGGAGTCTAAATGAAAGTTGTAGATATTGATTTTACCTACGCATTGAAAAAAATAACATCAAAAACGGAGCTCGTATGCGAGAGTTATGATTTTTCTAAGTTTGAAGGTTGATACGCGATAGGGGGTAACGTGGCACCACTAAAATTGGACACGTGGCACCACCAGAAGGCCACCACATGCACCAAATCGGCGAGTAGGTCCCCCTACTCGGCGAGTCCATCATATATTTTCACTATAAATAGAGGTTCCGAGTCTAGCCTCTTCTTCACACCTCCCAAACTCACTTTCTCTCTCTAGTTTCTCACTCTAGCCTCCCAAACCCCCCTTAAAGCCTAGGTAAATCCCCTAGCACCCGAAGGAATCCCCGAGGCTCCCGGAACCTCGAGAAAAGAGCCTTTCGGCTCGGGAACGCGGCTCTAGCGAAGCCCGGTTTTCGAGAAAACCCGCTGTAAGTGAGTTATGCCTACCCTATCTTTAGTATAGCTTATTTTTAATATAGTAACATTATTAGGAACTTATAATGAGTATTTGGACTATTATTATGAGTTATATTGAGTGTTATTTAACGCTTATATAATAATAATAATAATAATAATAGCTAGACTATTAATTTGTCGCGGTTATCGTTAGACTAAACCCTAGTGGTATTGGTATTAAGTTTTATCGAAGGAAAATTGTTTTGAGAGTATTGAAGCGTTGTCCGAGTACTGCTTCACCACCTTTCAGGTGAGTGCATGGTTCCCTTCAACTTACACATAGACATGAAGTATTTACTATGTGCTATGTGTGCATATTGTCTGTTTACTTGTTGTCTATGCTCGGTGAAAAATTTTATACATGTTTTAAATGATTTAAACTATATATGTATTTTATATCTACGAAAATGTTGGGGGAAAACATGGGTAGATATAATAGATGAAATATGAGTTGGACGATGAGTTGAGAGGTGATATAGACCATGAGGTATGGGTGAGAGGTGTACGATGTGAGAAGCCTTTTTCCCAAACGATGTCCCTGTCGTTCAGCAGAGTATGGATGACAACCACGGACTATTCTAGACAGTCCAGTGGAACACTAGCAAGCTCGCAACCTGTAGGTGTTGTGAACGATGTGTTCACCCGGTGTACTCTAAACCTTGGTAACCATGCAGACTTGGTGCCTAAACCTTGGTGATCATGCAAACTTGGTGCCTAAACCTTGGTGATCATGCAGACTTGATGCCTAAACCTTGGCGACTATGCAGACTTAGTGCCTAAACCCTGGCGACTATGCAGACTTAGTGCCCGTTGTGTAAATCATGGCAACGATGGACTTCGTGCCGATTCCTTTAGATGATCCTTAGGAATGAATAAACGAGGAATAAGCTGATTCTTAGGGTAGATCCTTAAGAATAGAGAATATAATGGGGATGGGTAATGGGGTTTAATTGTTTGATTGTTTAAACATAATAATTATATTATTGTAGGTTGAAAACCCTGTGTACTCACCAGGTTTCCCAACCTGACCCACTCAGTTTATTTATATCACAGGTGTTGATATGAAGTCACATTACACTGAGAGATTTAAAGAGATGTAGATCACTAGTGTAAATAAATGTAAGTTCTATTTATGCTTATGTTTCTGTATTAACGATGACATCCCAAACGTTTTAAAATGAATAAAATACGTTTCTTCGAAAATGTTTTAATAACGTATTTATCATGTTTTTCTGGGAACAAATTCCGCAACATTTTTATTAAAAGAAGTACTCTGATTTTTATTAAGCATAAACAAAATCGATATTTTCTGGCCGTGAAAATGGGGATGTCACAAACATCATAGGAATGATGTTATGCTCATAACCCATCAATTATATTGGTGACATATGTTGCCTAAAACCATCTATAGGGATAACCAAAAGAAAATCTTGAGCATGTGGTGCTCATAGGCATTAAAAATTATGTTTAGTCTACCAGTCATGTTGAAGTGTACTTCTGTGTCTTGGACAATTTCACTAAAAGAGCACTCACAAATGAATGTTGAGCTTTACGGGGTGGTGACCTTATTAATGAAACCACTGAAGTTGAAGCTTGGAATTTTAACACAAAGACAAGCCAATGCACAAATATAATCAAAATTCATACCATATATGTCACTATCCCATAGGATGTGGTCTTATAACAACCATGATTGGGCCCTTGAGGCCACAAAAGGATAGGAGAAAGAGCCTTTAATGCCAAGTATATACTCATAACACCAAACTTAATGGGTAATGAAGAAAGTTTCCACTGGATGTCCCTAAATAAAGGACTTTCACAAACCACCATGTCCTCAATCAATCCATGTAATTCTTTCTCAAAGAAAATGGTGTCTACTTTATGTGGAAGGGTTGACATGTCCTCATTCCAAAAAATAGTTTGGCAATACTTTTATAAGATCGGAGTAAAAGGAGCTTACTATGAAGGTTACATAACTATAACAAAAATGGCATAACAAATCAATAGTGTTGACATATCTCTTCATTAATAATCCACTAATAAAGCTCGTATCTATGCTCACTAAGGATGAAAGTGGGTCCAAACCCGGACCGGATGGACCCGGACCCGGAAAACCTGGAACCGTTTAAAAAGATTTGTTAGAACCAGAAACTGGACCTGTATATAGGAACCGGTTCCGGTTCGGTTCCGGGTACGGTACGGGTAAAGTGAGTCTAGAACCGAAAAACTCGGAAATAGGAAAGTGGATAAGGTGGAACCGGGTAAAATGGGTTTAGAACCGGAAAATCGGGATTTTTTTGTAATTACCTCAATCGCATAATATTTCAACCGTTATAAAAAAATTAATAAACAAAAAATTACATTTAGGTTATTGACGACATTGTTTTGTTTTTTTTTTAAAGTAACGTGATATAATAAAGTTGGGTTAAAAAATTACATTTAACATATATTTGAAACAAAAAAAAATTATGTATTTGACTATTGGAGAATTGTTGGTATCCATTATGTTTCTAACAGACAAGCAATTAGATTAATCATTCCCAAGTTGTTTTGGACATAACCTGTCCCTCCTTTTGTTGGTGTAAACAACTCGATGATTTTAGAATAAGAGTATCTTGGTAAATTGGAGAAAAGAATGGTCCGCAAAAGGGGTTTAGAAGTGCAAATTGACAGAGGATACAATGTAAATTACCAACCAAATTAAACAACCCATTAAATTTCAACAACCAACTAATGGCTTAGTGTTTTTATCTAAAAATCAAACCAATTCTCAGGTAAAGAAAAACAGTTAAAAGAAAAAAAGAAAACAACATTTTGGAAATAAAAAGTAAGAACCAATACATATACATAATACACAAAAATCTTATTTTCTCCACTGCACATTGCACAATACACAAAAATCCCCCTGATTATTCTATTTGGCAACGGCGCTAAAATTACTTCACTTCAAGAACAAGAATTAACGACGTAACATATCCACTGCTATTAAGCAAGATAGGATAATATAAATCTTGAAAGAGTTTCATAAATCAAAGTAAGAGAAGAAAAAAAAGAGTTTCAGAAGCAGTTTCGTTCCATTCATTGTCGCATGAAATCAAAATTCTTGACAACTTACTTGTGTATCTTTATTGTTATCTACCCAATTGTTCACCATTGGTCTTTAATTAAGTGTAGGAGATCGATTAGAAGTTCAATTGGGAATAAATGGAAGTTGATGTTTTGATGATCGTCGACTTGAAGTTTAATTGAGATGGATTTGAAGCACAAGACAGGAATGTTTTTGTTGATTGCCCTCAATTGTCGTCGATCGTCCACAGAGAAAGCTAAAAAAAACGTTTCCTATACCGGTTCCACATTTAACCTAAACCGGTTCTTTGGCCCACTAAACCCGGACCTGGTCCATTAAACCCGGTTCCGGTTTTTTAAACAAAACCGGTTCAAAAACCCGGATTAACCGGACCCGTTGGACTCATACCCGAAATACCTGAAACTCGGATAAAAGTAATTTTGAATCCCAATACCCGGACCGTTTAAGCATTTTCCGGTTATACCGGTTCCGGTCCGGTTTTCCAGTTTTATAACTCATCCGTGATGCTCACAACCCCCAAAGAAAAGTTACCTCCAATAATAACATTCTAATGTCCAGAGAGAATACACTGTGATGAAGCTATATCATTTCATGAAGGCTAAAATATCTCGTTTTTCTTGATATTCAGTTTAAGAACCAATCATGTATTGATCATCATAATGACGTCTAACACTCTGACCACCTCATCCGAATCTCCAAAGACAGTCCATGTAACGTCCCGTTTTCACAAACAAAATTTTTATTTGTAATTAAAGTAAAACACCATTTTCATTTTCAGATGTGATGATGGTTGGAGAAAAATAGAAGAAAAAATAAAAAATAGAAATAGATAGGAAACACTCTAACAACAGTACGTCAAAGTTACAACTTACCATCACTCACTCATGTCATAAAAAAATGATTTTATCAAAATTGTTACTATTCTAACCGATATACGACAAACTGCAACTGTGCACGAGCTGTAAGTTCATTTTCCGACCTTTAAAACGACAAAGACGTGCAATTAATGGCAAAAGCAAAGGACGGTGTGCAGCTTTTTGTAAATGAGGTTGCGCGGCCAATATCCACCGTAAACAACCTATTCCACACGACACACCTCTATAAATTCCAGTTTTACCCCCTTTCTTCCTCCCAACACAAATCATGATAACATCAATCACCCCAAGACCCAGGTTCGTCCTCGAGGTTGCTCCGCCGCAGCTCATTGTGGTCGTCCGGCGGCCATTAATGGTGGTGCTCGCCACCATCAACGAAGATGAAAATTTGGTTTAAAGTTTTCGCTTTTATAATAAATTTTCGTAGCATTATTATGAAGTCCGGACTCAATCTGAATCCCACAGTTTTAAGACGGAATAAGCTTGAGCAATCGATTCCTTTTCTTTCTTTCTCTTTTTGATTTATTATCGCACTGTGTTTTTGAAGACGATGAGATCGTTGAATGCATTTTTTATTGATAATTAAGTTTAAATTTGATATCAAATAATTTCGACACCAATTTTTTGGGTTAAAGGGTCGAAGAGCGAGTTATGTCATATTGTCATTGCGGGTTTTCTTTTTGCTTGATTCTTAGATTTATTTGTAATCATGTCGGTTTGCTAAATGAAAATAATGAGCTTCGTATTAATCTTTATGTATGATCTTTTGTTTATTGCGCATGTGTGGTTAAATTCAAGTACATATTGCATAATAACCAATAACATTACCATCAATTTGACTTTGAACATAAAGAATGTAATTATAAAAACAAATTCTACAGCGAAAGGGATTGTTCACAAAAGAATTACTTACAAAAAAATAAAAATAAATAAATAAATCCATCGTGGAATGTTGTTAATTACCCCATAGTTGCCATGCAAGAAGTTTATACTATGATGTGGTATGTAGTATTTACCTCTAGACTTGTATATATGTGTACAAAAGCGTACTGTAGACACATTTGAGTATAACTAGTAAATTGATAAAATAAAAAACTATATGTGGAACAACCCGTCTATCGAAAGGAATGTTGATCAATTAAACAACACCCTCTTTTATAATTCTTTGGATATGTGTTTTAACACATAAATTTGTTAAAATATAGATAAATATTTTTTACTCAAATATATGATATTTGATTTAGTATAGAATAAAAGTGTTTAATATTATTAAAGTTAGGGTTTCAATTTATTACACGATACGACAAAATACACGAAACGAAACGAAACGAAATCAGGACGAAATCAAAATTTGAATTCTTGTTCGTGTCGTTTTCGTGCAAGATTAAAAAACACGATGTCGTGTCGTGTCGTGTTCGTGTTCATAAATCGACACGAAATTGACACGACTAAGCATGTAGTTGTCGTGTTTTTCGTGTTTGTCGTTTTTGTCGTGTTATATATCTTTAAGTATGAACGAAATACACTAATAGTTATGTAATATTATATTTGTCGTGTCATGTCGTGTTGTCGTGTTTTAATTTGTTCGTTTTCGTGTTAGTGAAAAAAAACACAACATCGTGTCGTGTCGTGTCGTGTTCGCGTTATACAAAACTTTGTCGTGTCGTGTCGTGTCAGATAAAAACACGTCACGACTGTCCGATTTGACAGCCCTAATTAAAGTGTCACTTATTTTAAACAATAATAAAATAAAAATTTTAAACAAAAATCAGAGCTGTTACCAAGCAGTAGTGAGGGTAGTCTTGTACCACTGGCAAATTTAAACGAAATGATACCACTTTCGAACTCTTCCGATTTTTACAATGATTTTAAGTCACACTCACTACTCAAGCTCTATCACATTTAGGCTATGTGGTATGTACATTACGCACCATGAGTAGTGTTTATTTCGCATGCATAGCCACTAAAGGCATCTTCAACCCACCCCAAACCAGCTGGTACAGTAATGTTAGTTTCAGTCGATACTCAGTATCATATTTTCACCCATTTCAGTACTAAGGATTACTAGTTCGGTACCGGTTCCGTTCAAGTTCATCCGTAATACCACTCTGTATGTGTCTTGCGGAAGTAGTGTGGTGAAGAATGAAGGCTATCATGTCATTTTCTCTCTCTTTCTCTCATATTATTTTTAGATTAAAACTTTATTTATGTTTTTGGCTGGTTTAATGTTGGATATTTTCTAGTTTTTTTTTTGGAAGGATAGAATTTTATTATGCTAAGACACTGACACTAGAGAAAAAATTACAAAAAAACTAATTTTGGGTTACATAACCAAGGATTCCACAATAATTTACTATTTTTGCGCTTATTACAAATAAAAAAAAACACTATATCATTAAAAATAACATCTTTCTTAGGTTTCTTGTAACGTCTGTGAATTTTGGCTAGACGTTTTAAGGATTATAAAATATAAATATTTGTTTTATTGAATAATTAAATTTTCGAGTAGGATATTCATAAATAAATAAAAATCTTTCGTACGTAATACGAGTTATATAAATGATATTTATGAGAGAAAATATTATGGGTTTATGATATAAAACATATTACAAATTTAACAAATTATGTTAAATAAACGTTTAAAAATAAAATATTATTTAAGATAAATAACCTTAACGAACGTTGTAGTGGTCATGATGGCGATTTTGTGGGTATAAAGACCATTCAAATTTGACTTTGTATAAACAATTTATGATTTTCAAAGTTTTGCATTCAACCATATACGGCTAAGTGCGTCATAAAATATGAATCAGACATAAGTTGCTTACTAGCCTAAGTAATTTAAATGAAGGTCGTAGTAATCGAAATTACGGAAGTGTGCATATAAAGAACGTCTAAATCTGACATCGTATGAATCAGTTATAGTTTTTCTAAGTTTTAGTGCGACACAGTACAACGGTGTGCGACACATAAATCGAAATTAAAACCGGTTGATTGTTAACCAAAACAATGTAAACAATAGTTGAAGAGCTCGTAAATACGCATTCGTTGATATAGAGACAGTCGAGAACAGAATTCATATGAAATAGTTATGATTTTCGCATGAATTTTAACCATATAATTGATCGAGGTCGTTGTCTCGGTCAAAAATAAACCTCTCACACACTAGATAGCTAGGGTAAGTAAGGGTCGAATCCACGAGGAGGTTGTGGTCAAACTTTGTGTTAAAATAGTTAATGAAAAACTACTAGCAATTGTCACGAAATTATTTAAACTAAAAGTTGATGAAAAAGCTAAAAACTTGGTAATGCAAGAACTACTAAAACAAACTACTATCAAAGAGAAAAAAAAAACAAGACTTTCGGTTCAGTTGTTTAGATGGTTGGACTTACACGTTTTTCTTCCCTTAAATTCCAATTTAATTACCTAGACATAATTAAGGTTGATTAACTTGCAACAAATAATTTTGAGCACACAATATGTTATCCCAACTAGTTGTCTTACTCCCTATGTCTAATTGGATTAGGAACAACTAGTGGTTTCGCGATAATGTGTCTTACGATTACCTATTACAATGTTGAATATATAATACTACAAATTCAGAATAATGTATGTGGGTTCAACTGATCATCTTAGTTCCTAAACTACTTGAATTCATAATGATTAGTGAATTAACAATACACTATCTTAGTTGCAATATCACACAATAAGAAAACCCAACTCCAATTACTATAAGTAAAAATCATAACTTTAAGAATGAAACAATAACTGAAATTGACTAGAATAAAAGTAATAATCAAAATGTGTTCATCCTAACATCCTACAACGTTCCCGGAAGTAACCTAGGTGGTTTAGCCTTCCATATTATTAACAAAACACATAACTTTAATATAAACAATGGAATTAATGCTAAAATTCACAAACCAACTTGGAATCATAATATCAATGAAGTCTAATGATCAATAAACTATGGAACGATGAAACCTTGGGGATGAAGTAATCAAATCTGGAGCTTGATGGAATTGATGTAGATTCGTTGGTTGAACAATCTTCAAACGTTGAATGATAATGAATTTGATGATTTATTGGCTTTGATTCGGAAATTGATGATCAAGAACGCGTTTGGAGAAGGTTTGGAACCCTCCAAAACTGGTGAAAATCACAGGGGAGAAGTCCTCTTTCGATTAGGGTTAAATCTCCATTAAATAGGTGTTGAAAAACTGATTTTCGGAGCTGTTTTTCGCGTCGACGTCATAGTGGGCGTCTTAGATGTCATATAGGACGTCTAGGCTTCCTTCGTGGCGTTTTACAGGCTTTCTGTCGTCCTTGATTTTCACTTGAAAATGGCCTAAAACGGATAGGCGTCCTAGGGGGCGTCTTAGACGCGTTATAGGACGTCCCTCATCTTTTTTGCCCCTTTTTGGTGATGAAAACGGTAGATTCAGTAAAAGCGAAAAACATGACAGTTGTATGAAATTTTGTCTAGTTTCCACAACTTCTTTATTCATGTCAATCAGAGCTTTAGATCTTAAGATATGATCAAAACACTGAAGAGTGGTCAAATTTCTCAACACCATTTTTCTTCATTCCTTTAGCAATTCGTCTTCCATGCTTGTTAGCTTCATTTTGCTTATTTTTCTTGCAGGTTCCACCCACTTTAGCACTAAGTAGTTGCTTGCACATAATGTTCAACATTTCATCAAAGTAGTGTCATTCTTGGACAATTATGCATCAATTCAACATATTTATTACAATTTATTGTGCGATAAATATAGACCGATCAATAATCTCTATAAAAATACAAATTTAAAATAGAGTAAGAATTAGTTGTTGGCGTCTAAAGGAAAATTGTAGTAGTACTCGGAAATACTTATGTGTGGATATAAAGAATGTCGAAAACGGAGCTCGTATGTGAAAGTTATGATTTTTCGAAGATTGAGAAAAATACTCGTGCATGCGATGACGTGGCACCACCCGGAGGGTGCCATGTGGCATGGTTGGAGACCAATCATCAAAGGCGACATGGCACCACTATGATTCAACATGTGACATAATAAGGACCAAATCTCTCAGGCGATGCGACTCCACCTAATGCCAGCCACATAGGGCGCAGCGTGCCTCCTTGAATCCTATATATGTGTGACGGATTTAGCTCATTTTGCTCACATATTCAAACCTCATTCTCTCTATATTTCTCCCATATTTGAGCCCGATTGTCTTAGCTTTTTTTGGAGTATTTTAGTGAGGCTATGGAGCATCAGAAAGCCCGACGAAAAAGAGTATTCAAAGTTAAAATTATGTTTGCGATCTTTCCGGTTTTTCACTAGAAAACTCTATAAGTTAAGTTGCGCTTATTATGATTTAAGTGTAACTTATATTTTTATTCATAATCGTTATTATGAATTTATAAATAAGATTTATCAGTTGTGACAACCCGAAACTTTTATCTTGTACACTTAGCCAATTCTATCAATGTTAAACTCATTTAAGCTATCTTTCAGCATTGTTTTAAGCATGTTTGGATGATCAAAAGCCTCGTACAACCAAAGTTTGAATTAGGGATGGGTTAGTTTAAGATTTAGGGTTGCGAAAAGGCCAAAAACTCCATAAAAAGGAGTGTGTGGCCATACACATGAGTGTGAGGCCGCACACCCGAGTGTATGGCCGCACACATGAGTGTGTGGCCGCACACCCATTATCTATATATAGATGAGGCTCATTTCCCCTCTCCTCAACCGTACACACCCTTTAGGACCACACACCCATCCTATATAAAGGGTAGACCCCTCCCCTTCATTCAGTTCACTCCTTGGCAGCACACTACTCCTTTTCTCTCAAGAGTCTTCAAACGCAAACCCTCCCAAGGCCTCAAAAACGTGAGTTTTCCATCACCTAGCTCATCATACATGAAGGACCTATTGATCTAAGCCTTGAATCATCATATTCTTCATTATTTGAAGGAGTGCGGCCGCACACCTTCATAAGGTGGGCCGCACACTCCTAAAAGACCCTCCAAAGTGAGAGTTGGACTTCCATATTCGAGTTAGACATGAAACTAGCCTTGCTACACCCTAGATTTGGCATTTTGGACATCTTTGTGTGGGGTGTACGACTGCACACACCTGTGTACGGCAGCACGCTCCAACCACACACTCTGACCACACACTCCGACCACACATTACGACAACACACTCCGACCACACACTCTTTTGGGTGGCCTTACACTCCCTTCATACAATCATATATGATTGTAACACTTGTCCCAAGTGTTTCCTAGTCCCGTAGGGTGTCACTTATCATGATTAGTTGTATTATACACTAATTATGTCCATACATGTATCGTTATATGATTAATAGGGTTCGTTTGTGCTCGAGGTTACACTTGACACTCAACATCCCTAACGATCTTACATTCGAATCACACGTCAAACGGTGAGTTCATACCCCTACATTTTTCCGATTTTTTAATGTTTTTAGGGGTGGGAATACAAGCCAAACTCAAAGTATTTTATTAAGTTTTAAACTTATTAATACAGTTAATGATTTCTATGTTTAATTACATATTCAGATATTTTATCCCTTTTTGTAATATATTGAGCATAAAGGAAACTCTTAATTTAGAAATCTAACTTCACAACTTTCAAAAAGGTTTTTACAAAGCAATTTCTATATCAACTCTAATAAACTACAATGGGTATAGTTTGGGATAGCCTCTAGGCAGTTTTTACCAAATCAGATTTCATGAATGAATATATATAAACTATGACAAATTTAGTTTTTGTTCTCAGGAGTATAGAATACAATTATTTCATTGTTTTATGATGTTTCCCATCAGTGAACTAGATTATACCGAATTGTGAGGCGCTACTTCAATATTGTACCCTTAGGTGGACAGGGATAAATCCTTGCAGTATAACCAGAGTCTCCTGGAGGGAGAGCGTGAGATTTGTGAATAGATCTATACGGGACTGACAATCCCACACCAGAACTGCTAGCTACAGTTAGGCAGGCATGGCTGTGGTGAACAAATGTCATTTAGCTTAACGCCTGAAGAACATTATAAAGGTCTCTCGGTCATATCAAGTATGGTTATACGACTCGCAAATAAGTATAAACTAATTTTGGTTTACGGACTCTACTCTTCATTGTTTTATTTTGAGTAATAAAACTATTTTCATAAATACACTGATAGTAATCAGGGATTTCTGAACTTGCATCTCTACCTCTAGGATGGATAACCTGTTTTTAGGGAAAATATTGGATTTTCCCAGGATAACTCGGCTTCTCATTAACGTATTTGTTTTTACATGTAACTAACGGATATGCATATTCATTCCACAAATCCTTGGATTGTACATACCTTGTATGAATTGGGAAGTCATGGAAGGAATGAGTTTTCAAACACGCTCTTCCTAAGAAAATATAGGATTTTCTTGAGGAACGCTTTTCAAAAGGATCAAAGAAACATTTTCCACCAAAACTAAATGCTTATGAACTCACCAGCTTTATGCCGATATTCTTTCAAAATTGCTTGTATTCTCAAGGGATTAGTAGACAGGTACTTTCAGGAGATTGGAGAAGTCAGAGCGTTAGAGTCACGTCTTTCTATTTTACTTTGGATATGAACAAAACTATGTACTAAGACAATGTAAACCTTATTCATATATGTATTCAATGTTTGGTTGTGTTTACTATGCTTGCTATGATACAATTTTAGTGATACTACACATGACGTCCTCCGCCCCATAACGTTTCCGTCGTTCCGGTTTTGGGGTGTGACATCAGTGATTCCAGTCATAATATTGATTGATCTATTTACCGGAGTGATGTCTAGGCTAGATATAGTGAAGTGTTTAAAGTGGAATTTCCAAACAGTATACTATGTATACCAAATGGATCCTACCTCGGATATGATTTTACCTGGTTGTTCCTTATTTGATAGAACTTGAAGTATTTCTTGGGATTTATAAAGAATCCATAAATAATTTATAGTTTTATAAATACAAATGAATAATGAAGCATAATAATATTCATATTTAGGTCATTTAAAAATGATAAACTGAAATATTAGCCGAAGAGCTAGCTTTCCCATGGATCTTCCACCTTAATCAGGTGAGTGCATAGTTACTTTCATGAACATGATTTTAATATAAATATTTATTATAAGTATTAAATAGTTTTTGAAATTTTATATGTGAATTATATGCACATTATATGCTTATAGTCAGGAATATATGTTTAGATCTATATTTGATGATATATGGCATGCTAACCAGATATGGTTATATATGTGCTAAGATGAATATATTATACATGATAATCTTAATAGAAGTATCATTACTGAGAAGACTAATGTATATTTAAATACCTAATACTTTGTGATAAATATATACACTAAATTAGGATAGTGTTGTCTAAATAGAGTTGGTATTGGAAGTAGATTACATATATTGTAGTTTAGTCTAGTTTCAAAACTAAAACATATAAAGGATGATTTAGATCTAATTAAGCTGGATAATAGTATAGCCATACTCTATATTAGGATGATGTAACATCTGGATTCTTGGAGGTACTTTAATTTATTATATTTTGGATTTTGGGCGACACCACATCATGGTGAAGGCATCCCACAACGTGACAATAGTCATTGTATCGCGGGTTTTAAATGGCCGCCACGACATGGCAGTCTATGGCCACGATGTGGCCGTTGGTTAATGAGAAACCCTAATCCCCATGTTTTGCGTTGTATTTAAGGGAATGTGATGGCTAGGGTTGCTCACCCTCAACCTCTATCACACTCTTTCAGCCTCTAAGCAAACCTTAGCCTCTATTTTTGCTCTCTAAGCTTTTTGGTGTTGATTTTTGGGAATCGAAGAAGAAGGAGGTGACTTCTAGGCTTGGATTTTGCAAGAAACTCTTCTCGCCGTCTCATTGTGCATCTTCTGGACTCTTGTAAGTCCCCAAGTTCCAAGCTTTTTAGTTTATGGTGCATAGATCTAGGTTTTATGCCTTAAACCTCATGGCCTTGACTTTTGGTGGTGATATCCCATAAAGTTGAAAACTTTATGAATTTCCAGGTCATTTTGGACCTTATATGTTTTGGATCTAGATTAGAATTGAGTTTTAGCATCATGCATGAAAGATTTGGCCAAAAACCCTCATTTTGACCTAATAGAGTCCAAGACATGCATTGGACATGCATGTCTAGAAATTAAGGATTTTTATGTTGTTATTTGACGATAGAAATGTTTTGGATTAAGGGATCTTGTAGTCTTCAAGAGAAAGTGCTTAATGGGTTAAGCTAAGTTTTGTTCTTGCCTCTTTTGAGGTCTAGAACGGGATCCCTAGCCCATAAAGAGTCTAGAGGGATAAAGTTGGAAACTTTATCCACCTGGACCTTAGAATGGACCAAATCGAGGCTTTGGATCCCTTAAGATCAAGCAAACCGACTTAATCCATTCAACTATTGGGGAGCTTAGTACCCACGACGCGACCAATATCTCCACATCATGTCGACTGGCCTGGGACTCAACTGTTTTATCATTTGGTGGCCATGATGTGGCCAAGGATGGCCACAACATAGAGACCTGTTGTAGTTGACTTTAACTTTGACAGTTGACTTTAACCAATTTTAACCTAAGGGTATTTTGGGTATTCAAGGTGGTAATTGACTTTGGTCATTATTTGGTGTTTAGGTGACTAGTTGAGATGTCATTCGGAGTTGTGTTCTACTAGATATATTTTCAGACTGAAAGGTGAGTTTTTCTCACTGTACCTATGGGTCGAAGGCACCAATGTAGGCACATTAGGTTATATATCTTGGTTATAGGATAGTATTATGATAATATATGGCTGATTAGTAGATCTGCATGATTATCTGTATTTGTTGGTTCTGTGTTTATGTTAATCTGTTACATATGTCGACATATTGTGGTTAGGTTGAGGTGGTCATGCTTTGTGCTGAAGGCCAAGACACCCAGGGACGTCTAGATATGTCACACCCCCAAACCAGAACGGCAGAAACGTCTGGGGCAGATGGAATAACTTCATGTACAGTATCATAACAATTAAATAGTAGTGAAACATAACAACACAAACACTCATACATTTAGATTTAGAGTATTACATTGTTTACAAACACAATTGTTTGGAAGTCGAATACAAATAACTGAAAAGTAAATAACATGAAATGACGACGCTGATCCTCAAGAAGGGTTAAGTACCTGCATGTTAGAACCCTGAGAATACAAGTCGTTTTGAAAAGCGTCAACTAAAAAGTTGGTGAGTTCATAAGCATTTTTGTACGAAATAGTTTTACACATGTTTAGAATAGTTGTTGTAGTATTTTTAGAAAATTCGATATTTTCTATAAAAAGGACGTTTGCAGTCTCGTTCTAAAACCGTGAATGAATGCTTGCATATCCTTTGTTTCTTTGGTTATACTTGTAAAAGTGTGTTCCTAGAAAATGCAATAGTTTTCCTTAAAGATGAACTGTTGTTGAAAGTAATTCCTTTGTATCTTTTCCTTATAAAGTAATAAAGTATCTTTCCAGGAAATCCAATATTTTCTTAGAGGTGAACTGTGGTCTTATACCCCAAGATCGAGATGGAAGAAAGTATAGTACGGAAAATAGTTATAGCCTCATTTCTTTTAAAAGCAAATGAAGTATAAGCTTTCCATAAACCAGGTCTTAAAATCCCAAGACCAAGATGGAGGTGAATATCATACAAAAAATAGTTTATTGTGTCATTTCTCTTAATAAAAATAATGAAGTATAAGCTTCTCGTAAATCAAAAATCTTTTTGTTTATCCCTATGTGAGTCGTTACAACCATACTAATATGACGGAGAGCCTGTCTTGACGTTCTTAGGCATTGGTTTCGGAGAAGATATTTGTCACCCTAGACTGGCCTGTCTAGCTGTAGCGAGCAGCTCCATTGTGGGGTGTCAGCCCCATATAGATCTATACACAAACTCTCGCTCTCCCTCCAGGAGACTCTGCTTATAACTAACAGGACTTACCACGTACGCTAGGTAGGTACGACTAAAGGTGTCTCACAAGAGCCTTAACAGATTTACGGGAACTATGACTCCTTTACTTGTAAAAACATGATAGTTATACCTTTCAATGATTAAACGTGTCTTTGAAAAAATATGGTTCATGACTTCCAAACTATACCGATTATAATTTATCTTATTGGTTTGAAATTATTTATATACTCTTTTATATAAATATAAATGTGTCTTCTAACATGAAAGATATGAAATCAAAACATATTACTTAGGTATTAAACCAACTAGATTTGTAAATGACTATACTGTATCAAAGCTTACTAGTAAAAACTATCTTTTATTAAAGGTTCCCAAAAGCATGTAGTTTATAGATCTTAACTTTTCTTATGGTTTTATAACATTGGTCATGTTAGTTTTGCTGATATATATATATATATATATATATATATATATATATATATATATATGTATCACAATATCTATATCAAAATTAGAGAATACCATAACTTGTATGAACAATAATTTGTCCTTAACATAGAGGTGAAAAACTTATAGATATTTGTGGAATAAACAAAGTTTGACTTGTAAGCTTGAAAATATAGGGGTATGAAGCCCACCTTAAGTTGATGAAGGGTGTAGTTGAAGTGATGAGAGGAAAGTTTTGATCCTAAACACTTGGAGTGTTTGATGAACTTGTGGAGATTATGATACCCTAGAGTTTTTAACACATAAAATTATGTGTAAATAAAAGAGATTGTCAAGATAAGGTATAAAATCACTAGCCAAGTTTTGACTTACTTACAGGGGCTTAAGGAATGTCTTGAAGGAGTTAGTATTCTAAGAACTTGAAGTGTGAATCTTCAGAGAGAAAATTTAGGAGTTCTCAGTAAATGAATAAGAAGAATGTGGGGTGGAAGGAAGGGTTTACGTTCCTTGATAAGAGGGTGAAAGTTGATATGATGCTTGCTTAGGTTATTGAAGGGTTTTGTTTAGTTGTTTGATGGTTAATATGTGTTTACCCGTGTTTTCCTTGGGAAGGGAAGAAATGTCACACCTTAAAGTCATATGTATTTGTCTTTTTCCTTGATTCAAATCCGTAAACACCTTAAAATGGTGGTGTTTACACCCTAAATGTCCCCTATAATGGAGTTTTATGCCCAATGTGTGGTCCCTAAGGTAGTTTACGCCCAAGATGCTTCCTAGGATGGTGTTTACGCCTAAGACCCTTCCTAGTATGGTGTTTACACCTTAATATGGTCCACCAAATGGGTTCACAGGCAAAACCTTCCCATCAAAGGTGTTCACGGCCATACATTGGGTTTCTAGGGTAGTTCACGCCAAAGTAAAGTTCTAGGATTTAATTCATAAAGAAAATGCTCATGGTGTGCTAGATTGTTGTCTTGACAAGAATACATTAAATCATGGTTCCACATAGCTTATTACACATTTATATCCATATATATTAGCTTAAGTCATTGCTTTTAAGGCCTTAGTTAATAGGAAACTCCAATATGTTGGCCTAATAGTTTGAGTGATCAAGATTGTGTCATAATTACAAGTTCTTGTGTTAACATCATTTGATCCTTGTTGGGTTGCATTGTTTACTTAAGACTTATGGCAACTTGAAAATCTAACTTACTTTTCACACTTTTGTCTTGCTAAACTTGTTTACTTTCAAGAGGTTACCCTATATGTGATTTCTAAAATGTATACTTCCATGCACAAGCACTTATGCCCTAATGGTTTTCAAGGTTTTCATCATAATAGGGTTGAAATTTATACCTTGCTTGATCCAAATATTTTAGGTTGTCACAAGATAAGTTGTAGGCCCTAGGAGGTGATACAGTCAGGATGGCGACCCGTAGAGCAGTCTGGATAGGCTGTAGGCCCTACGAGGCGGTCCAGTCATGCTGAAGACTCGTAGAGCGGTCCTGATAGGATGTATGCCCTACAAGGCGGTCCAGTCAGGCTGAAGGATCATATTTGCATGCTTTGTTTGTTATGTGGTGTGTTGGTACCTTAGAGGAACTCACTAAGCTTTAGAATACAGTTTTAGTTTATTGTTTCAGGTACTTTAGAGGATTATGGGAAAGAAAAGGCCCGACTGTGCACATCCTCCTATTTTCATGATATTGACTTGATATGTATTTCTAATTTACCATTTTTATTTATAATTCCTATTTTATCACATCTAAACCACACCTTACAAGCAGTGAACCAGATCGAGTATAATGCTTTGATAAGCAAGGGTGTCGAACACAAGGGGAACGGTAGGGAATTAATTTAAAATGTTCGATTATAGGTTACACAAAACACACAAAAGAAGTGAAGAAATGTTTTATGGAATTAAATCTCAAACAAACAAATAAATAACAAATATCGATAAGTTGACCGAAGACAAATCTCTTTAGGTACTTTGGTTTAGACAAATTACATCTTGAAATCATAGACAATTGCACACACAAATTTATTTATTCATGTTCACCGATTTCTAAAACGATTAGGTTTGTGTTCACTATTACTAATCCTTTAGCAAACAAGTCCATTTAAACAGTGGCCGATTGATTAAACTAACAAGTTTTCTAGTGTTCAGTTCGTATCAAGCAAGACTTGTAATAATAGTTAATTAAATTTGTTAATTTAATTAACTATTCTATGATTGGTCATCACACATGCTCACACATTAACTTATTTTTTTTCTAGTTAACCTTAGGTTCATGTTCACCAATACTAAGCATACAATCTTGTTTTCACAAAACTATATGATTCAAGCAATTAAGAAGATGTTCATATAACTCAATATACTTGGTTATTAACAAAAAATAATTGTCATTAACACATGAGGATCTTTTAACAAGCTTACAAGATAAGTTAAACATGAATAAAACAATCCAAATAGCAATTAATCCACAAATAAAGGTTTCATCTAATCATAAACACAAAGCAAAGGGGTTTAACACCCGAATCAGAAAGTAATTGCATATAGAATCATAATGGAATGCTAAACATGTTCACGTTAACAAACTACATGATTACCAACATGAATCTGCTCTCCAATCCTTCAGATCTTCGCTCCATATCAGCTTAACAACCTTTCGCCCTCCTCCTAGACCCTCAAAACGGCTTCTTAGGGGTTTATAATCGCATGAATCAATCTAGGGTGTAAGATCTCTCATTAGGGCTAATTTTCGACTCTATTTATAGTGTTCAACATCAACTTGACGAGTTTAGACACTAACTCGACGAGTTTGGACACTAACTCGGCGAGTTCTTCATTAAAATCCCGTATTCCCCATGTCACAACTAGGTCGTTACGTTGTAACTTATGTATCGTATTTATTATGACATTCTTAGTTTGAGATAATCATTTGTGCTCAAAATATTTTAATATAATGGGATTTTCCGCAAACCAATATATTATGATTTTTAAAGCGTAAATATTTTTTTTACACTACTAGAAAAACAGCCTTTTACGACGCGTAATTTATGATACGCATTGATTCACGATACGTAAACGAGTGTGATCTAAAAATAATGTCATCTCTCGATAAATTTTAAGGATTTAGGGCGCGCATTTTTGCGTACCCTTAAATTAGTGTCTAAAAAAAACACGGAGGGCGCCTATAATAAAACGTGTGTCGTCTGAGGATGTCGCTTTATAAATTTTAATGGAAACGCGCCTTCCATCCTTTAGTAGCTGAGGGGGAAAATGAAATCCTAAAAAATTAAAATCCCCGCCTTCCTTTTTGTTCCTTTCCCTCTTGCCCTAATTATCGATGCTCCTTCCTTCCCCCTGCCGACATTGACTGCCACCTACTTCTTCCCTCACACTTCGACCATCGTTACTTGCCATTCCCGGTCGTCGACGTTGATCAAGGAAAGCACGCCACCAGCCGACAACCTTCAATCTCTCCTTCTCATTTTCTCTGTAAACCCTAATCCGTATATGGTTTCTAGTCGTTTCCCCAAAGGAAACAGATTTGATCCAATCGTTTCCCCAGAGGAAACAGATTTGAACCCTCTTGATGACTATCAAGAATTCTTTGATGATCGATTGGTTCAAGACTTTGACTATTGAATGAAAAATGCATAATGGACACAGACCTTCTTGTTCAACTATGGTTTTCAGTAATTAGACAAGGCAAACATGGGGCCCATGTGAAGGAAGATCTGGGCCCATTTATGGTTTTCAGCCATGATAGTTGTAATACCAACTTAAATACCAACAATGATCATAAAAAGCCTTTCTTGGTAACTGTATTAGAACTATTAGTGATTTAGTGGTAATTGGAAGAGGGAGAGGAAGGGTGACAATCCCTTCATTATGTTTTAGCATCTAGGTCAAAATTGTTTATTATATCTGACTTGTTTTTGTCTTTCTTGCCCTTTTAACAGTTCAATTGTGCTTCATCATTTTGTCATGTTTGTATTTTGATCACAAATATGTCAAAGCTAATACTGATCTAGCATTGTTTCATTATTGTAAATATTTCTAAGGCCATATGGTTGTTGATAGCTTAGTATGTGGGAAACGTGCTTATATATTTCTGTTAATACAAATAAGATTACCAAAGAGTAAAGACATTAAAATTTTATAAATGACTATTTTAGCCTTCCTAACATTCTAAATGACTAAAAAACTTGTTAAACAACACCATATTTTGTGTAGTGTTAACTTATTTTTGAAATCCTCATAAACAAGTGCGCCATTATCATGGCCAAGAAGACTGATGATTGCTTTTGGGGCAGCAAAAGGCTTAGCCTTCCTTCACAATGTTGAATGACCAGTAATCTATCGAGACTTAAAGACTTCCAACAATTGCAAATGAACAGAAGAAAACTGGTATGTTACTGTTTTATGAATTATTGAAGGTTATTATTGTTTGTTTTAGATGATTAATCAGGTTAAATCTTATTACTTTTTTTTATTATAAAAAGTTAAACTTTGATGTTATAATAATCAGAGCACGGGGAAAACATGAATTGAATAAATGTACAATAAAATATAGAGTGCATAATAGAGATTAGATATTAATATTGATGTACTTGTGTGTGTTTGATTTCAGGAGGTAGAAATACAATGCATGGGCATAAAAGTGGTACAGATGTTCTGCTGGATGTATTGTCAAGCAGGTCACCACCTGCTCCTGCTCCTGCTACTCAAAAAAGGTCATGTACATCTAATCTCTTATCCTTGACTCAACTTAATAATAATAACAATAATAATAATAATAATAATAATAATAATAATAATAATAATAATAATAATATTAATAATAATAATAATAATAATAAACCCTCACCCTCACCTTTTAGTGCTTTGGATACTCTTTCATCACCTATACCTACACCTGGTGCTTCCCCTATGATGGATCTATTAGACGGATCCGGTCCAAATCCTACACCACCGCCACCACCTAGTAAGTATATTATTATTATTTTATTATTTTTTCGATCCGGGTAAATGATGCTTACCACTTGGGGAACTGCTAGGAAAAAATAAATTAAGTTTACCTGACTCGATCTTGTTCATTTTACCCTTACATTCCAAAAAACAAATTTCACAATACCCATCAATTTTAAGCCAATAGGAGGGGAAAAAGGTAAAAGGGTATAAGATTTTATTTTGATGCATGAACATTGAATAGAAGAAGAGGAGAATGGGCATACATATCCACCAATTGTTGCATTTGAGGGTGGTGCATTGAGCCTAATGTTCAACCTGTCTAACTAATCTGGAAGTCCACAGATAACTTTAATTAAAGCAAAATTCACAAACACGTCTTCCCAGGTCTATACAGATTTCATCTTCCATGCAACAGTGCCCAAGGTAAAAACTATATCTGCTCCCTCCCTCCATATATCTATAATATATATATATATATATATATATATATATATATATATATATATATACATACATTTGGTTTGGTTTCTTGCAAATTTTGTCCTTATTTGAGACTTTTTATAACGTTTTTGTTCCTTTGTCCAAGTAGAATGGCTTTTGGGACCAAAATTGCAAAATTCAGCTAAGGTCCCAAATTGAAATTTTATTTTCTAACTTATTGTCTCATTTACAATCCACACACACAGACACAGTTCCTACAGCTGCATTTAGAGCCTGCTAGCAGTAATACTCTTCCTAGAAAGGCCAGTGGTTCTATAACACAGAAATTACGAGTCACCAAAAATCAACATGGCAAGGTATTTATTTATTTATTTATTTTTAATATTCAATATAGAATACTACTCTCTTGTTTTATCACCCAACTGACTCATGAATGTTGTTTTGAGCAGAAATCAGTTGTGATGCACATATGAATAAGCTACAAGTTGAACAAAAAAGATATGTTGGAGGAAGGGCAAATTATGCTTCACAAAAAAGATATGTTGGACCAAAATTTTATTTTCTAACTTAGTTATTGGATACAAGGAAGATGACCAGGGGGTGTACTTCACATGAAACATAAGTATGCTTCAAAACCTACTGAAGCTCATGAGTTTGTTGCTGAGTTATCATGTCATGTGAATCAGAGGAATCAAAGACAAACTGTTGCAGGGGGGCATTAATTTATCATTAAACACTTTTGGCTCTGTTTGATTGATAGCTATTTCTATATAATAAATGTTAACCTTGGTCTTTGCGTTTTTTGTTCATAGATTACAAACACCAATTTCTTTCAAACAACAAAAGATCTAGAGTTTAATTCGGTGATTGAAGGTGATGGATGTAATCTTGATTCTGGAACTCTTAGTCTACCAAAATTAGAGTTTAATTGGGTGATTGAAGGTGATTTTGGTTCTTGAAACGAGACTCAAGATATCATATTTTGGCATGGCTAGAAGCTTTGGAGGAAACAAGACTCAAGCAAAAGTAAATACACAAAGAGTTGTTGGCACATAGTAAGCTAGATGATGCAATTGTATATAAATGAGTTCATTTTTTTATAACATTTACTCACTTTTGGAATAATTATTTGTATTTAACATATTAGTGAAATGAATTATCTTTGTTATTTATGGTATTTTATTTTGTATTATGAGATTTTTAATGTATTATTTAATTTGAAAATTAGTAAATCTATAAATAATATTTTTTTAAAACATTTAAAATTATGATACGCAAAAATGTGTGTCATCTTCATTTATGACATGGCCTTTCTAGACAGGGACTTTCTTGATATGCATTGCGTGTCATTAACACGCGTGTCGTAAGGTAACGACACGCAAATGCGTGTCGTCTTCCTTTATGACAGGGCCTTCATTGATACACATTGTGTGTCGTAAACGCGCGTCGTAATTGCGCGTCGTAAATGAGCGTCGTAAATGCGCGTCGTCTATAGAGGACGCGCAAAAGTGCGTCGTCTCTCTTTATGACAGGGCCTTCCTTGACGCGCATTTGCGCGTCGTTTGAGCCTTTTACGACGCACAATGAGCGTCGTAAAAGGCTGTTTTTCTAGTAGTGTTAGGTTTTGGAAAATAGGGGACGTCTCACTTCTCCACTCTAAGAATCATCTTATTACGAAAAACTTCATATGGCACAAAACATAAAAATAACCATTACATCAAAACTCTTCTTACTCTTAGCCGACAAAGTTGAAGAATCGACCCAAGTAATGAAATTGTACACCATGTTATTTTTCGGCAATGGAATTCCCCGCCACACAACTATCCAATTTCACAAAGGGACACGAGCCGTGCAATTGGTGAACAAATGGAAAGTAGACTCACGAATATTAGCACAAATATGAAATAGAAGAAAGTCATGAAATCTATAAAACTAGTATAGTAACAATAGTTCAAAGCCAAGGTTGTAAAAAACGGTCGACATTAGCTAGTCGGCGATTCGGGGTTAAGAGATTAATCGGTTACCATTAACTATTAAAAAAATTATTCAAATATTAATGTATCTTAAGAAAATAAATATATGAAATTTTGAAAATTCAAAAATTTTGGTATAATATTTAAAATTTTGAAAATATGAAAATTTTGGTGTAATATTTGAAAATTTAAAAATTGAAAATTTTGAAAATTACAACCGCCCAGATGACCAAGACCGCAGAAGAAGGCTGCCTAGCACTAATTGTAGACGGGTCAAGACCTCTTAGTGCCTAGGGATCGATTAAATGGCCATCTAGGCCGATTTTTACAACATTGTTCAAAGCTGATTCAAATATTTGAATAAGATGTATTGTCGTGGAATCATCTTCTTGGACATGCAAATGAGAACTGCATTACAAAATATCCAGTTGGATAGGTTTTTGAAATTCATTTGACCACAAGTCTTATGATGAATGAAAGTCCCATTCATCAAGATAGATGACGAAAGCACTATGTTATAATATAATTTTTTTCTGGAATTAGTTCAACTAATGGACTGTTAGATTGATTGCAATATGTACCAGTTCAAATACATCAAATGTTTGGGTAAAATTTAATTGTGGAATCATACTTTTGAACATACAAACAAGAAATGTATTACCAAGTATCCATTAGGATTGAATTTTGAATAGCATTAGACCATAAATCTTATGATAAATGTAAATCTTGTTTATCAAGATAGATGATGAATACATCACTAGGTGATATGAATATTTATTGGAATTAGTTCACGTTAATAGATCGTTCATATTAACCGTAATACATGGTAAGACTAGCTTTGTTGCCTTCAAAAGGTATGAACATGTTTATATGAGTAAGACATAAGTCTAATAACTCTTAGGTGTTTAGAGCTCTCGTAAAAAGAAGTTAGAAATCAACTAGCAAATTGGATGAGATACTCATATCCAATAGGAATAGTGAGCATCTTAGTCCAAAATTTATCGATCATCTAAAGAATTGTGAAAGAGTTTCACAGGCTAGCTCCATCGAAAACATTGCCATAAAGAATGTTAATTGGAAAGAGAAACAAATTATTGTTGATTTGGTACTGGATAAACCATAGTATGCTTACCAACAGTTCATGGATCGTTCCATGAATGGTGTTACAAGAGTCCTTGGTCTTACACCAACTAAGAATGTTTTTTAGACACTCTCTAAGATGTGGAATATGATTGATCTCTTAATAGCACGTATAAAAGTCCATAATTATGAGGTGTATGCTCGTCATGAAGCGCTCGACAATCTAGAACCCGAAATAGAGTTGTGTTATCTCGATGGATATCCCAACAAATGTTTTGGATAATTGTTTAACAAACCCTCTGAGAACAAAATATTTGTTGATCAAATGGTAGTCTTCCAATATATATATATATATATATATATATATATATATATATATATATATATATATATATATATATATATATAGAAAGAGAGAGAGAGAGAGAGAGAGAGAGAAAGAAAGAAAGAATGAGAGAGATAGAGAAAGAGAGATGATTATGATTTGTCTTATCATACATACTTATAAAGCTAGCATTTTTTCTTGAATCTCATGCATTTGAAACCCCCTTTTTTAACTTTCTCAAACCACATTCATTTGAAACCCCATTTTTTAACTAATGCAACTCAAAAGTTTTCTTAATTATGATTTAACACTCAAAAATTTTATAACTTATATTATGTTTAATTAGCATTTAGTGAAAAGTTTACTATAAAAAGGTCAATCTTTTGTGTCTTTTGTGTTGTATAAAATCTTACATGTAAGAAGAATTTGAAGATATTGTGATTCAAAAGTTTTCATATAGTTGAAGCATTCACGATCCAAATATGACGATTTGAAGAAATTGGTTATGTCGCATCGATGGTAATTGTAATATGATTTTTTCTTTCAACCAAAACAAATGAAGCTTTTCCATTCTTTCTTTATATTCAGTTTCTCATTTAACCTTTATATGTGATTGTGTGTATTACTCAATCTTGAATGTGACTCTCCAAACATCAATGTTTTGCTTGGAATATCTTTCTGATTCTTCTTTTTCAAGAAAAATATTTTGATTGCAGGTTAATGAAGAATTGTCATCAAGTTTCTATGGTTGAATGGTGTTAAATGAAGAAAGAAGATTCATAAAATGAATATAGGTTTTTTTGTTTGAGCAAAGTTGACGAATGTTAGTTTTTTCTTTTGATTTAATGTATTTTTATGTAACATCTTTATTTATATGTTCAACCACCTAATGCTCTTATTTATTTGATTGTAGTTTTTCTATTTTGATTATGTTTATTTTCTATTATTTTTTTGTTGGTGTATCCTACACAACATATTTAAAATATAACATAATTTTGAACATTTGATATGTAATTATGATAGACTTATCATAATATGTTCTTCATATGAAAGTAATTTATTTATATTACTACGACAATAATTACATATGATATTTACGAATATATATATATATATATATATATATATATATATATATATATATATAACGATAAAGGTCTTTTTTCTGGCTCGTCTTAGGCATTTGGGGATATTTAAATGTTCAAGACTGGCCAGATCCTAAGATTTTACTATAGATTATGCTTCAGATAAATCTTAATGAGACTGAAATCATTTTTGTTTGTATGATCAAGATATGATTACCAAGATCTGGATGTTAGGGCGTGTTTGGGATTGGTTCTCAAACTCCTTATTGAATTTTTGGAAAAGCCAAGAATTCCTGGTTAAAAAAAAAAACTCATTTTTTTGTTCACTGAAAAGTTAATGTTTACTAAACACTTTTTTATGAGTTGTGGTTACTTGGTAACACATGTGAAAGATATGATTGATAATCTATGTTCAAATCTTGACATTGCTTAGCCTATGTGGTCATAGAGGTTCGCATGTAGTGACTCTAGGGCATGAAACATAACCTCATGTTTGCAACAAAATATTAGTTGATTAGGTGTGAGATCCATGTATTACATGAATTTATTTAAAAAATAATAAATATGAAATTTTAACAATTTAAAAATTTTGAATTTGTAAGAAAAATGAGAAATTTTTTGAATTATTAAAATTAATGAGACTTTAATATATTGAATACATTATATATATACACCATTTTTAATAAATACCTTCCATGTATATTACCTTACATATTAAATATGAAATTTTAATTTAATAAAATGAAAAAATACAATAAAATAATAAGTGGAAAATAGAAAATTTAAAAATTCTATAAAATGTCATGTATCAAAATGAATGAGAAGATGACATGTGGCAAAAAAAAATTCATTTATTAGAGTAGATGTGCAAAAGCTGACCCAAAATCCTTAAAGAAGTTTCATTTCAAAAAAGAAAAAATCATGAATGTTTACCAAACCCCTTGATAACTATTAGCTGTGTCGATTTTTTTAATAGTTTGTTAAATTTAATAAAAATAGATTTGACAGAAACAATAAGTGATAACATATGTCGATTACTATAATCATATATAATGTTAACTTATGAAATCAAATACTATTGTATCTTTTACTCAAGAAGTGTAACGGTAAAGCTCACGCGATATATGATAATAGGAACTCACGCAAAAGTAGATCCAAAATCCCAGAAATATCAATCCAACTACACTCCCTCACAACTCACAAGCTTTTTGCATTTCTTCCGGTAGTCTACCGTCGTCTTCTTCGTGGAAACCCTAACGACCTCAATCCGACCGGCAGTATCATCTCAGTCGACTCCCCAGATCTACAAATGGTGCGTTTCTGTTTTCTCTTTCCCTCTTAAACCCTGTTTTAATGCTGGAAAAGGACGAACTAAACTAGGTATTGTCGCGATTTTTATTGTTATTGACAAAATTTCTACTGTTGCATCCAGATCTATCTATTACTATTGTAGATATGGGGTTTCCTTTTTCCTTATCGAGATCAGTCAGATCTGTTTATTCGAATTCCTAGATGTATGCTCAAATCCGGTAACCCGTGCATTACTTCATTGCATATCGCTTTAGGTGTGGAATTTGTTGATTTAATCTATGCTGTGAGCATATTAGATTTAGGCCATACTTAAATCAGTATGTTCTGTAATACATTCTAATCTTCAAAACATGTAAAGCCACTTTAAAATCTGTGCAGCTTCATTGAACTAAACAGACTAATGGATAGTTATGTTGGATTGACAAGAGAGATTTGATCGTGATGTGATTTTGTATATGGACACTCTGAATAATTGTAAAAATTATAAACCGATTTTAAATTCTAAAGAAGAACCTCCATAGTAGCTTTGATATGAATCAAAAGCAAAATACTGAAACTATAAATTTCTATCTTGTAGGTTTGGTGATAAACGTGGCTGAGTTGATTGAAGTCTCTGAATCCCAATCACATTCTTAGCACAATGGCTTTGTCATCCCTCTCAAAAGGGACTTATTCATTCCTCCTCTTCACCTATTTACTTTTTCTCTCACATCTCTCCAATGGTTTCTACTTGCCTGGAAGCTACATGCGTACATACTCAACAGGTGAAGAAATATTTGCCAAAGTCAATTCATTAACATCCATTGAAACAGAGCTTCCCTTTAGTTACTACAGTCTTCCATACTGTACACCCCCTGGAGGAATCAAGAAAAGTGCTGAAAATTTAGGAGAACTCCTCATGGGAGACCAAATCGACAACTCCCCTTATCGTTTTCGTATGAACATCAATGAATCTGTCTTCTTATGCACCACACATCCATTAAACGAACACGAAGTAAAGCTTCTAAAACAAAGAACACACGATCTATATCAAGTCAACATGATTCTTGATAACTTGCCTGCAATGAGGTTTGCGAATCAAAACGGGGTTAAAATCCAATGGACAGGGTTCCCAGTTGGGTTCACAAATCCCAACAAGAAAGACGATGATTACATCATCAACCATGTGAAATTCAGAGTGTTTGTCCACGAATATGAAGGCACAGGGGTGCAGATAATTGGAACAGGGGAAGAAGGTATGGGTGTGATATCAACCAATGATGATAAAAAGAAAGCTTCTGGATATGAAATTGTGGGGTTTGAAGTTTTCCCTTGTAGTGTCAAATACGACCCTGAAAAAATGGCGAAACTTCATCAATACGATGAAGTCCCATCTTTAAACTGTCCTTTAGAGCTTGAAAAATCTCAAATCATCAGAGAACAAGAAAAAGTTTCCTTCAGTTATGAAGTTGAGTTTGTGAAAAGTGATATAAAATGGCCTTCGCGTTGGGATGCGTATTTGAAAATGGAAGGAGCACGTGTCCACTGGTTTTCAATTCTAAATTCTCTAATGGTGATCTTCTTTTTAGCTGGAATTGTTTTTGTTATCTTTTTAAGAACTGTAAGACGCGATCTCACAAGATACGAAGAACTCGACAAAGAATCACAAGCACAAATGAACGAAGAATTATCCGGATGGAAACTCGTTGTAGGCGATGTGTTTCGCGAGCCGAATCACTCAAAACTGTTATCCGTAATGGTCGGAAACGGAATCCAAATCACCGGAATGGGAATCGTGACGATCGTATTCGCCGCGTTCGGATTCATGTCACCGGCTTCACGCGGCATGCTTTTGACCGGAATGATCATTCTGTATCTCCTCCTCGGAACCGGAGCCGGGTATTCCGGAGTTTACCTTTGGCGAACGATAAAAGGGAGTTCCGACGGGTGGCGTTCCGTTTCCTGGTCTATCGCGTTTTTCTTCCCCGGAATCGTGTTTTCCATTCTTACGGTTATAAACTTCATTCTTTGGGGGAGTAACTCCACGGGTGCGATTCCGATCTCGTTGTACTTCATTCTCCTGTCGCTTCTTTTCTGCGTGTCGGTTCCGTTGACTCTTTTGGGCGGGTATTTAGGGACACGGGCCGACCCGGTTAAGTTCCCGGTCCGAACCAACCAAATAGCCCGGGAAATTCCTTCCCAAAAATACCCTTCGTGGTTGCTAGTAGTTGGGGCGGGTACCCTTCCTTTCGGGACACTTTTTATTGAGTTGTTTTTCATCTTATCGAGTATTTGGCTTGGGAGATTTTACTATGTGTTTGGGTTTTTACTGGTGGTGCTTGTGTTGTTGGTGGTGGTGTGTGCTGAGGTGTCGGTGGTGCTGACTTACATGCATCTGTGTGTTGAGGATTGGCAGTGGTGGTGGAAGGCGTTTTATGCTTCGGGGTCGGTGGGGGTTTATGTGTTTTTGTATTCGGTGAAGTATTTGGTTTTTGATCTTCAGAGTTTGAGTGGGCCCGTGTCGGCTGTGGTGTATGTTGGGTATTCGTTGATTATGGCGATTGGACTCATGTTGGCTACTGGGACTATTGGCTTTATTACATCTTTCTACTTTGTTCATTATCTGTTTTCTTCTGTGAAGATCGATTGATTTGATTGATAAGAGGAGTAGAAGGCCTGTAAAATGTAAATTTTCCGGGTTATCAAGGTTAGAAACAAATCCTAGTAGCAAAAAATATGTCTCTATGTTTTTTTTTTCTATGTTCGAGTTATGATTGAAAGATCGTGTTCTTGTTTGTTCCAACATTTAAAGAAATAGATGTTATGATTTTATTTTATTTTATTATCATACTTTTTTGCTTAAAGTTCGTTTTTGGATAATAAGCCGTGTGATGCCATCAGTATATAATCAGATTTTTAGGAGTTGATAAAACTGATTTATATGGTAAATGTAAAATTACCTTGGCATGATTAACTTTTCAGTTGAATATATTTTGCTTAATTTATATTGTGGAAGGGATATCAATATATCATTATCATTCACAAAAAAACGATTCCTTAGATTACACGCAATTGTGAAATTAGTTTAATTTGGTGAGCTCATTTTTTTATGACAAAAGCAAAATCGATAAATACTTTGTGAATGTATTTGATTTATTAAATGAAAATATCATTTCTCTTTAAGGGATTATAAACAACAAATAACTTTGCAAATAACCAGTGACATTCAATGAAACCAAAAACATATATTGTTAAGATCATACATCTAGGGGTGACAATTGATGACATGACAAAAATACACGAAACGGAAATTCGAATTTGTGTTCGTGTCAAGTATAAAAAACACGACGTCGTGTTGTGTTCATGTTCAAAATTAGACACGAAATTGACACGTTTAGCATTTGTTAGTCGTGTTTGCCGTGTTATGTATGATTAAGTATTAATTAAATAAATTAATTATTATATTATGTCATATTTGTCGTGCCGTGTCGTGTTTTTTGTTTTTTAATCAGTTCGTTTTCATGTTAGTTGAAAAAAAACACGACATCGTTTCGTGTGGTGTTAGACAAAAACACGACATGATAACCCGATTTGCAACACTTAAATACATCCCATAGCCCATGGTATGCAAAAACAAATTTATCAATATATTTAACTTGACTTGTTAAGATCGATACATCCAATAGCATGCAAAAACAAATTTATCGATATATTTAACCTGACTTTATCAAATTATAAATATATATACAAAATAATCTTTATGTATGTAAGGGCTATTAATGTAGCTAAAAGTATAGTTTTTTTTATTGCATAATATACAAGTAAATTAATACATAAAGTATATTTTCAATCCCCTAATTTTATATAACATGACATTTTCAACTCTTTTATTTTGTAAAATAATATTTTTCATATTTTTTTTACGTTTAAAAATATAATTTTCACCCATTTTATCTACAGCTTTATATAATAACACTTTTATCTCTTTGTTTTCTAAAGTATCCTACTTATCCTATAGTATATATATATAAATACGCTTTCTCCACATCTACTTTGTAAAATGCATTTTCCACCCCCTTTTATTTTTAAAATGTTATTTTAACCCTCAACACAGAAAATACACATTGTATAACGATGCCAATACATAACGTGCGACTTTAACCCTTCAACTTTGTATAATACGTTACTTGCAACTTCTCACCCCCTCCACTTTCAACTTTGTAAAATATCAAATCACCTCTTCGTTTTCTAAAGTACCCTACTTATCATGTAGTATATACAAATACAATTTTCCCTCATCTACTTTGTAAAATGCATTTTTCAACCCTTTCATTTTGAAAATATTACTTTGTCCCTCTCAACAGAAAATGCACAATGTATAACTATGTCAATACATAAAGTGCGACTTTAACCCGTCAACCTTCAACTTTATAAAATGACACTTTCACCCTTTCATCTTTCAGCCCCCACCTTTGTGTAAAGTGTCACTTACAACCCCTTGATTTCGTAAAATGATATCTTTCAACCCTTCACTTTTTAAAATATAATTTTTCACCCATCCACCTTTAACTTTATAAAATGTCACGTTCAACCCTTCATTTTCTAAACTTTCGTGTTTATCTCTCATCCTATATATATATATATATATATATATATATATATATATATATATATATATATATATATATATATATATGATTTTCTCTCATTTACATTCCTAATACACAACAAAAACACATAAAACTCGCGGCAAAGTGCGGACTCAATGATTATTTTTATATATAATGTATTTCAATAACATATTGTTATATCATAATATGATTAGGGTTCTATATACACATTTGTCCTCGTTAAAATATCACTTGCACCAATATATACAAATTGATTAATTTATCATGGATTGTCTCTTTGAAAACTGTCGTACAACCTAGGGATGAAAGTGGGTCCAAACTCGGACTGGATGGACCCAGACCCGAAAAACCTGAAACCGGTTAACAGAATAGAACCGAAAACCGGACCGGTATATAGGAACCGGTTCTAAGTAAAGTGGGTCTAGAACTTTTCAAACCCGGAAACATCAGAGTGGGTAGGTTGGAACAAAATAAAGTGAGTTTAGAATTGAAAAAAACGGAATTTTTTGGTAATTACTTACTACTTAGTGGAATGAACTTTGAAAATTTTCATATTGATATCCCGACTTTATGGGACTGTAACTCATTGAATATGAAAGCAAAATTAACAAAATTGTAGTCTAAAATCATGTACAAAGTCTAAAATACACTTTGGAAAAAATTGCATGTCAATCCGACTTTAAACGAATGAGATATGCATGTTTTAACATTTTCACATAATACAAAGTACAAAAACAAATAGCTGAAAAGTTGAAAATTTTCAGTTTTGATATCTTAACTTCGGAGGACTGTAAATCATTGAATGTTAAACAAAAAATGACAAAATTATAGTCTAAAATCATGTACAAACTGTAAATTACAAGTTGGAAAAACCACGTGTCAATCCGATTTCAAACGAATTAGATATGCATGTTTTAAAACTTTCACCGAATACGAAAAAACTGAAAAACTTAAAACTTCCATCTTTGATATCTCGACTTTGGGGGACTGTAAGTCAATGAATATAAAACTAAAAATGGCAAATTTATAGTCTAAAATCATGTGTTGGAAAAAACCGCATGTCAATTGGAGTTGAAACAAATGAGATATGCATCTTTTAAACGTTTCACAAAAACTGGTTTCGACCCTAAAAGTGGTTCCGGTTCCAAACACCGGTTCCGGTTTATAGACTCGGTTTACCCGGACCCGATGGACCCAAACTCGGATTACCCGGAACCCGAATAATGCCAATTTTTAAACCCGGAACCGGAACCAGTTTTACGGTTCCGGTTTTGGTACGATTTCGGTTCCGGTCCGTTTTTTCGGTTCTACATCTCATCCCTAGTACAACCTTAGGATGATGAAAGTGGTGCCACATTTGCCACAGTCCGTATAAACACCCCATCAACTTTGCCACACTCCTTGAAATTTTTGTCATTTTCATCACATGGGTTGTCACACTTGTTGTGATATTTTTTTAATTAATTAATTTAAAAAACCATTTCAAACATATTATTTTTTTAAAACTAAAATTTCATTAACTTCAAACAAAATCACAAACTTACACTTAAAAACAAAACACAGTTGAAACTAAATATTACACACTTAAACTTAAAAAACATAACACACTTGAAATTAAACAAATACACACTTAAACTTGAAAAACATAACACACTAGAAAAAAAAAACTAAAAGACAATGAGTTTAAATTTGAGCAAAATTTGGGGACTACCTCACAATTTTCTAAAACCCAACAAGCCGAAAATCTTTGTTAGTTTCAACACGGTAAACCTCAAGATCATTTTGTAGCAATGTATTTTCATTTTCACAATTACAAGCTTCATGCATCACCCTACGAAACACAATGTTAAACCGAGTTGTAAGTGCGTTTGCATGCCTCCATTTGGAGTAGATTTCTTCTTTACCTCGAGGCACCGGGGCTTCACGGTTGTATTTTCGGTGACTCTCCTCCAAAAGGTTATCATATGGAGGTTAACGTGGATTGAGTCTTCTATAACATCGAGCCATGAACTAACCAACAAAATCTCTTCTTCAAGGGACCAAAAACGAGCCACACAAGCCATTAGCGATGAAGTTTTGAAGATGATGAAAAATAAGAAAGTTAGAAGAATTGAATTAAGAAAATCTGAAGAATAAGGATGATGGTATTTATAGTTGAATGTTGAGGGTTTAAAATCTGAAATTTTGAAAAAAAAAATAGTTATATTTTTAAAATTATGTGTGTGTGTTTTTTTTTGAAAGAAGATTTTTTTTGAAAAAAATGAATTTGAGTTAATGGGTAAAAAATCGCTCTCTATCTCATCGGTAAAATCTCACTAAGATGCTGGACCGAGCTCGGCAAGCCGAGGCCTCGGCTCGGTGTTCGCTGAGGATGCCAAGATCAATATTGAGTCCACTCCGATGAGCTTTATTGGTGAACTCTCTTGATACATAACTTTCAACCATAGCGATTCATTTATATTTTGATACCTAACTTTTAGCAATTCATTTCGCCTAGTCCACATAAAGTGTAATAGTTGAATTCTCAAAATGTTACATTAATAGTAAAAAAGGACGGAGGGGTTGTTTCATATACTTATTCAAATATGATACAAGTAACAAAGTTGTTTCCCCAGACGAGTTATTTTTGAAACATATAGTTCTACATATTTGCATACAAAATAAGGGTCACATACTTTGTAGTAGGGATGAAAGTGAGTCCAAACTCGGACCGGATGGACTCGGACCCGAACCCGGAAAACCCAGAACTGGTTAACGGGATTTTGTAGAACCGGAAACCGGACCGGTATATAGGAACCGGTTCCGGTTCGGTTCTGGGTATGGTTCCGGGTAAAGTGGGTCTAGAACCGAAAAACCCGGAAACATCAAAATGGGTAGGTTGGAACCGGAAAACCCGGAAAAATCGGAATTTTTTTGGTAATTACTTACTACTTAGTGGGTTGAACTTTGAAGATTTTCATATTGATATCCTGACTTTGAGGGATTGTAACTCATGAATACGAAACCAAAATTAACAAAATTATAGTCTAAAATCATGTACAAACTCTAAAATAAACTCTGGAAATAACCGCATGTAAATCTGACTTTAAACGAATGTGATATGCATGTGTTAATATTTTCATATAATACAAAGTACAAAAACAAATAGCTGAAAAGTTGAAAATTTTCAGTCTTGATATCTCGACTTCGGAGGACTGTAAATCATTGAATGTTAAACCAAAAATGCCAAAATTATAGTCTAAAATCATGTACAAACTGTAAACTACAAGTTGGAAAAAACCATATGTCAATCCGACTTAAAAAAATTAGATATGCATGTTTTAAAACTTTCACCGAATACAAAAAAACTGAAAAATTAAAAACTTCCAGCTTTGATATATCGACTTTGGGGGATTGTAAGTCAATGAATATAAAACTGAAAATGGCAAATTTATAGTCTAAACTCATGTACAAACTCTAAAATACATGTTGGAAAAAACCGTATGTCAATCGGAGTTGAAACGAATGAGATATGCATATTTTAAACGTTTCACAAAAAAACGGTTTCGGGCCTAAAAGTGGTTCCGGTTCCAAAAACCGGTTCCGGTTTTTAGACCCGGTTTACCCGGACTCGATGGACCCAAACTCGGATTAACCGGAACCGGGATAAAGCCAATTTTTCAAACCCGGAACCGGAACCGGTTCTATATATTCCGGTTCCGGTCCTGGTCCGGTTTTCCGGTTCTAAATCTCATCCCTACTTTGTAACATTTTTGTCTGAATTTTATGAATTTACGTAGCATAAATGCCATTAACGTTGTGGAAAAGAAATGTGTGATAGTAGTTGGGTAAGGAGCCAATATATATTATTGACAACGTATGGTTGTAATATCGTTTATAGTAATGGTAATATTTTGTTTGGTTTACCCAACACAAAGATCACTGAAGACGTTTTTGTGTGTCTATAATTTTATGAATATTTAGTGTTTTGAATATGATTATAACAAGTATATTGCCAGAAACAAGGTAAAAGGTTGTGTATAAAAGTTAGAGATTGGGCATGGTCTCATTTGACCCGTTTTCATTGTAGTTAAAATTTAATGGTATAAAGTATATAGGTTATAGTCAAATCAAGATTCAAGAGTTGTAACATATAGATGAAGCTGTGTAAAGGGATTAAATTAAACAAAAGTAATATATAACTAAAAGAGCAGATTCGGTAATTATAGTTTTTATTTGGATATATATAATCAATCACTAGGAAAGTCAAAAGAAAAAAAAGCACAGCATCCCACATCGACTGAATGAAGGAAGCAGGGAAGAGTGAGATGAGTATAAAGGAGGAAGCCCAGTGAGGGAATAAGCATACCTTTCTCGGCCTTTTGGCTAAGATCAAGTGTAGTATCTGTTCTTATCAGTTTAATATCTGATATGTGGGCCATCGGCCCACTCGATATTAATCTTATTTTTTATGGGGGAAGGCCTGTTACAGTAGCTTGCTGCTGGGGTTCTTCACGAGTCGCCTTGGTCTTACACTACTGTCAAGGCCTGGCTTACCCCTCCAATCCATAAGTTTTGAAAGTTATATTTTTGTGGTTTGATTTCCACTAACTAGTAACTACTGCTGTTATTTCTGAATTCTCATTAACAAATGATTTATAGTGTAGTTGTAAGTAACTACTAAAAGTCAGAAAGATGGTCTAACATTGGAGTTGTAGATGTTATGGGCATCGATTCTAACAGCTTATAAGCTGAAAACAGCAATAAGACACTATTTTAAATACCAGACCAATTAAGCCTCTTATTATATATTATGGATTTTTGTCTTACACAATAGTTACACATACATACGCTCTGGATTGCAATTGCCTAGTGAGAAGATCACCCCCTAATTAAACCTCCACTAGATCCTTGTCATGCCACCATGCTTCTTAATTTGGTGTTACAGGTATGCATGACAGATGCAATCATCCCCACTGAATCTTACTATTTAACACTTTCCAACTCATTTCTTGAAGAGTATGTTTTTTCCTCCCAACGACCCCATTAGATTGAGGTGTGCATGGCTTCAAAATATGATGATAAAGATCTACTGTTGGCTAAGAAATGGTGGGGGTGCAAGAGGGAAGCAAGAAAGGGAAGGAAGTTTTGGTTGTTTTTCCAAACCCCATGGCTTTAGATGAGTAGCTAGGTATCTTTCCCTTTTTAGCATAACACAATATTGTGGGAAGTTTTGATCACCATTGCACCACAAACCCACCACCACTTCATGGTGGATAATTTGTGGCTCTTATTCAAACCTTGTAACGATGGATTAAGTGCTTAAGGGGTTAAGATTCAAAGCTAAACCCTAAGTTTCATTCTATTTATGATGTTTATGAAAAGTTTGATTTATATGTTGATTTTTAGTCAAGGTCTTGGCCATTAAAATGATCCTGTCCTTTTCTGAAAAATAAAAAAAGAATTCGTCTCACCCTACCAATTCTTACAAATCATGTAGCAGTGATAGTTGACCTCAACCTACCAATTCTTACAAACCACAGGGACCAATGGTGTAATTTTGTTTAAAGTCAATGGTCAGTGTTACATCTATAAAAGTGGACATAATTCAAGAAAACAACCAAATAATAAGGACCAAAAATGTAATTTTCTCTAAAGTATTAAATGTCAACTAATAAAATAAAATACAGATACAATCTTACCGTTTTCTAATGTAATTAAGCCATAACGTTGTCAGCTTTCTCAACAAGCCAACGAATGTTTGTTTTTAAATATATAAAAATAATCCAAACCATCACTATCATAGTCTGTAATTGGGCATTAGTAATTTAGTATACGAATAGAGGATGTCGGTGACATATTTAAAAGTATAAGGGCGAAAATGAAACTATAAGCCATTAAACAACTAATGAATGAAGCCACTTTTTTCAAACTAGCCGTTACAACTTACAAGCTGAAAGCCTGAAACGCTCTCCACTTTGTCTTCACTCTCATCTTCCTCACCCATCAAGAACTCGACTCATCTCCTAAAACCCACATCACATTCTCATCATCATCTTCTTCTTCTTCTTCTTCTTCTTCTTCTTCTTCTTCTTCTTCTTCTCTCTCTCTCTCTCTCTCTCTCTCTCTCTCTCTCTCTATAAACATGTTCACAGAGGGATTAGACGAAAGGGCACTGAACTGGGTTAAACAGGTACGCACTTCAACTCTCGATTTTGAAATCAAGAAAATGATTTTCATCAAGTTTGTGTTGGTTTATAATCGTTGCTTAGCATTTTTCTTTGTAATTCCTCTTCGATTAAATTGAAAAACTGAATTTCATGGAATGTTGTGTTCATAACAATCATATGGTACTAACAGGGGTTACAGAAAGAGCAAGAGACGCGTTCCCCTTTAAGAGAGACTTCAATAGATCACGAATACCCAATTATTCCTAAATCCCCACTTTCCTTTAATTCCACAACTTACAAATCCTCGAATCCACTCCCACCCCTTAAATTCCATTCTAGCATACTTGGATCTCATAATCTTGAAACCAACGATTATGAAGAAGACGATGATGATGATTATTGTGATGATGATGATGAACACGAACATGAACATGAACATGATGATGAGAGTGTCGGATCTGCTTCAGATGACATGGACTTAACTTATTCCGATGAAGAAACCTTCGATGAACAAATCTTGAATGTCAATCCAGTTACACTTCCCCCTAACAAGTCTACTTTAAATAGAGGGATAATAAAAGACGATCTTTGTATCGAAGTACCTCAAAAACCCAGAAAACTCACTGAAACTGGATTGCATGGTGGGCCCAGTTCCGTTTCAGCTGCCAATCGTTTGCGTGATATGTTACAACCTCGTAGTGCCTATGTAAGTAGTTTATATAAAATTTCCTATAATCTATGAGTTTATAGAAGTTTATTTTGTTGACGTTTAGTGATGAAAATATATAGGGTACACCTATTGCTGATTTGGGAACTCCAAGTGCACCTCCTATCTTTGAAGAACACATTCCCGAGGTTGAAGATGAATCAAGTAAAGAATCTTCACGGATTTCAGGAATTGAGCAATCACACAATGAAGTAAATATGCCAGAAAATGTTCATCATGTGAAACTGGAATCTTGTGTTAGTGATAGGGAGCATGAAGCCATTCATGAAAAAACAGCAAGCTCACTAGATCATTTAGCTTATTATAACAGGTATTATTAATTTATTATCATTGCTTTATATAAATTACATTCATTCATGCTCTTGTTTAAAGTATAACTAACAATAATGTATGCTTCTTTTAACAGTGGTCAAAATCCATGGCAAACTTTAATTACTTATGATGCGTGTTTTCGGTTATGCTTAAACGCATGGGCAAGAGGGTGTACAGAAGCACCTTTGTTCTTAAATGATGAATGTCGCCTTCTTCGCAATGCTTTTGGGTACATAAACTTATTTTATTCTTTTTGTCTATTTCATAGTATATTAATTACAATTTGCAAGGCTTATAAATAGTTTTGTTTTTGCTTCTTTTTTAGACTACAAAAGTTATTATTGCAACCTCGAGGTTTCAAACCGAGTAATCGAACTGAGAATCCAGATAATAATAATAATAACGCATGCCCCTTGAAAGTAAAGAAAGTGATTGGAAAGATTAGGGTTGAAGGTATATTAATGGTTTCTCTTACTTATAAAAAAGAATTTGTATCTTTTTACATATAATTGACTGAATTTGCGTTTGGATTTTGCAGTGAAAAAGATAAGAATAATCCCACAACGAAAACTTAAAGACACATACTCTCAACAAAGTGCTATTTATGTGCAAGCGGGAGTCGAGTATATTAAACATGTTTCTTCACTTGTAAAAAGCAAAATCAACGCATTAGGAATCTCTTCATTTTCATGTGAAGGTTTGTTGTTTTTAACTTTTTATCCTAAAAATCTAGTGAAAGTAGACATTTTATGTTATTCTTTTTTATAAACAAAAGATGTTGTCATGTTGCAGAACCAGTGTCATGCTTGTTGCACCTAAAAAGTTCTCAAGAACTTACAGAATCGGAATCGGCTTTAGGCATTTGCCTAAGGCCCGGAACCGGTGATTCCCATGACTTGTAAGTTTCATTTAAAAAACTACTTTTAAAAGGGTACTCAAATATGATGATAATAATGTATATATATTATATAATAATATAGTTTCCCAGAGAATCAAGGAGATGCCCTTTTAGTAGAAGTGCAAGGGGAGAAGAGGAGCATTCAGGGTCGAGCAGTTATTCCAGTTTCGTCCCTACATGACAATCCTGTAAGGACAAATTGTAGGAAAAAGAAACGTATTTTGTTTTTTTATAAGTATAAAAATATAAACACATTTCATTGTAAAACAGAATGATAGAATCAAATGGTGGCCGATTTATTATGAAGAGAATGAATGCATCGGGAAAGTCCAGCTTTCAATCAGCAGTACAATTGCATCTGATGAAACTACACACCTCAAGGTTTGAAATAATGAAATAAAATTAGTTGTTCTCGAATGTTTTATAATTTTATATTAAAATGACAGTGTGGACCTGTTGTGGAAACACTCGCGTATGATTTATTATTGGAAGCTGCCATGCGAGCGCAATGTTTCCATGCACGTAACTTGTGGGTTGTTGAACCTTGGAAATGGTTACTCACAGAGTTTGCTGATTATTATGGTGTCTCTGAATCATACACCAAACTCAGGTACTTAAATTTTTCTTGATTATTAATATATAATAACACTTTTACTAAAACTTTGTTATATAAAATGTTGTTTAGGCATCTTTCACATGTCATGAACGTTGCTACGCCTACAAAAGATTGCTTAGAGCTCATTTATGAACTACTTGTACCCGTTATGAAAGCTAGAACTGAAAGAAGACTCACAAGACAAGAGGTAACAAAACAAACCCTGAAATGTTCTTTTAATCTAGTCACCCTTTTATATTTTTTATCTAAAATGTACTTTTGGGTACTATTCATATATTATTTTTTATTACCATTTTGCAGAAAAGCTTGTTATTGGACTGTGAAACGCAAATGGAGAGTCTTCTTGCAGTTTCTTTCCAAAATTACAAGTCATTAGATGAGAGCTCTTCAACAGGCTTATCAGACATGTTGATTCCAATTCCAGAATCTGCTTCACCAGCATTAGCGCCAGCTGTTCAATTATATACTCTTATTCATGATATACTTTCTCCAGATGGTCAAACTTTGTTGACCAACTATTTACAGGTGAAGAAATCGTATAATTAAATGGTTCATAATAATATATAGTGTAGTGATGAATATATTTATTTTCTTGTTTGTTTAAACTTTATAGACTTGTGTGTTTTTACTTTATACAGGCAGCAGCAAGAAAGAGATGCAGGAAATACATGGTGGACACTGATGAGTTTGTAGCAAGCAACACTGAGGGTTTTCTTATGGACTCTATTGCAATTACTACAGCATACTTGAAAATGAAGAATTTGTGCATAAACTTAAGTGATGAGATAAAGACAGATATCAAAATACATAATCAACACATACTTCCAAGGTACATGCATAACTTGCAAAAAAACAAAAAAAAAATTGTAATGTTTTGTAATTTGTAGACAAAAAAAGAATAATACCTTTTTGTTTTTCAGCTCTATTGATCTCTCAAGCATCACAGCAGCTGTTTACAGCAGTGAGTTATGTAAAAGGCTTAAAGGGTTTCTTGCAGCATGGCCTCCTTCAAGCCCCCAACCTCATGTCAATGAACTTCTTATAGCAACTGCAGACTTTGAGAGGAATCTTGAGTCATGGAACATCAGGTATCTTGGATTATTATTAAACTTCATTTCCTCAAAATCATGTATCAAAATACTGAAAAAAAGATTGTTGATTTTTTTTTCAGTGTACCTCAAGGTGGTGTAGACTCAAGAAACTTGTACCATAATTACATTATGGTTTGGGTTCAAGATATGCAGCTTTGCTTACTTGATTTATGCAAAGCAGAAAAAGCCCCATGGGGTGGGGTGATCACAAACTATTCCACTTCACCTTTTGCTGAAGATTTATATGATAAAATTAAAGAAATGTTGAGTGAGTATGAAGTTGTGATCAATCGATGGCCACAATACACTTTGATCTTGGAGAATGTAAGTTCATATAACTCTATCGGATTTGTGTATTTTAGTCTTGATGTTAATGTTGTGATTGTAAATGTTTTTTTGTTTGACATTTGAAGGCTGTTGCAAATGTGGAAAGAGCTATTATGAAAGCACTTGAGAGACAATATGCGGATATTTTGACACCTTTGAAAGATAGTATTCCAAAGAGGCTTGGGATTCAAGTTCAGAAACTAACAAGGAGACAATCAACAGCCTTGTATTCAATTCCTAATCAGTTGGGAACTTTTTTAAACACTATCAAGAGAGTTCTTGATGTTTTGCATTGTAGAATTGAAGATAAGTTGAAGTCATGGGCGTGTTATCTTCCTGTCAATGGAGGGGACAAAAAGTCAACTTATGGAGAGCAAATGAATGCAGTTACTGTGTTATTTAGAACAAAGTATAAAAACTACATGCAAGCTATAGTGGTTAAACTCACTAGTAATGTAAGTAATAAGTAATAACCATAATCATATAATCATAATCAATCAAGAGTTGTATCTTGTAAGTTGTAATTACTGTGTTGATTAATTACACAGATGCAAGCAAGTAGAAGCACACGACTTCAAAGAATTTTGGAGGAAACAAAGGAAGCAGATGGAGAGGCTGAAGTGAGAGACAGGATGCAAGTTTTGTGTTCACAGCTTGTGGAATCTGTATCTAACTTGCATGAGGTTTTTACTAATCAAATATTCATTGCTAGTTGTCGTGGTTTATGGGACAAAATGGGACAGGTGAGATTGATTGAGATCTTAACAAGAATGTGTCTTTATAAAATAAAAAAAAATCATGTGTTTTTAACAAGAATGTTGTATGACTTACAGATTGTACTGAAGTTTCTGGAAGGTAGAAAGGAAAACCGTGTCTGGTACAATGGATCTTATTATGCTCTTGGAGTAAGTTATCTGAATTCCTTTATTATGTTGCACACCAAGTGTTTGATAAAATGTCTGACACAAAAAGGAACTTTTTTTGTAGGTTTTGGATGATACATTTGCTTCCCAGATGCAACGATTGCAAGGAAATGCACTGCAAGAGAAAGATCTTGAACCACCTCGCTCAATTGTGGAAGCAAGATCTATTCTTTGCAGGGATAATAACAATGCAACAGATACTTCCACCTACTTGTATTTTTAGTAGCAATGCTCTCTTGTTTTATATGTTTATATGTGAACTGCCAATTCTTTTGTAAAGAAATATTATTTATATGAATAAACAATTAGTGGAAAGGGGGTTGGTTCCTTTTTACGTGTAACAATTTATATTACTTCCGTTGTTCAAAATCTTTATCATTATTCTCTTCTGTAACAATTTACAGTATGCAATAATAATAACTATATGCCATCAAGGAAAGTCAAACTAGAACATAATACAATTGACTTGAAACTCTTGATGATTGATTCAAAGCACCCTTCTCACTTAGGGTTTATCTTCTGCAAAACCAGAGACAATGAATCACTTCCATAAACAATGTAGAAGAAAAAAGGTCTAGTCAAAAAGTCAAATCAAAGAGAAGATGCCTATAACTTACGTATAGATAGAGGGTCTATATGTACAAAGAAACTTGCAGCAACTATCAAATAGCAAAACACAAGCATTACTCCCTTGAAGTAATTCGATGTTCCATCCTACAAATAATATATAGAATAACCATTTTTAGATGAAAATTTTAATATATAGAATAACCATTTTTAGATGAAAATTTTAATTTAGTCAAAGTTTTGTAAAAATAAAATGAATATGAGGCTTACTTGCAACATGAAAGCCACTACCAGAACTGTTATAAAAAGAGTTGCTGTCTCAAAAAGTTGAAAATTTAGGTCCAAAGGACGCCCCATGATCCACCCAACAACCACACAAAATGGAATCTGCAGTTACAAACACGTAAATTTTAAAATAAAAGTTGGTATTTGTTCTTTAAATTAAATTTTCTTTTAAAATACAAAGAAAGGAACACTTACAGCAAACATAGATATTTGTGTTGAGGAGCCAATTGCGACTCCTAAAGAGATATCCTGCAAAGATTGTAACCAAAAATATTTACAAAAATAAATAAAATGAATTATTTATGATTCTTGTAATGACTAATAACTTACAAGCTTGTCTTTCATGGCAAACATGATGGCACTTGCATGTTCTGCTGCATTTCCAACAATAGGAAGAAGGATAACACTGATAAATGCTATAGGGATATTCATTGCAACAGAAGCACCCTATAAATGGCAATCATTTCCATGTCTATATTTTAGAAAATAAGTTCATTGATTATTAGTTTAAGATAATCAATTATTCGGATACCTCAATGGTGTTCACTAGATATTCTGAAAGAATGGAAATGAAGAGTGTCAAGATGCTGAGCCAGATAACACATTCATACTTTGAAATATCAGGAGATTCTTCATCATCATCATCTGAATTGTCTTCTTTTGGGCTATCTTCCTGATATTTCTAAATCAATGTTAGAAAAATAATGTGTTTATATAGATTTCAATAAACGAAATTTAAAGTCATTTATTTATTTTTAACATAAAACGACAGATTATTATCTTACTTTAATCATATCGTATTCTCTTTTTGTGACGTATTCTCTCTTTCTAATAAAGAGCATATAATCTTAATGTAATCTTTCTCTTTTTCTGACATATAATCTTTATGTCTAATATTATCTTACCATAATCTTACTATATTATATATGTCTGACAAAATTGTCACTTTCGGATCGAATTTTTTTCTTACAATAAGACAAAACTCTGAGATAATACAATAACATAACAATAAAATAGCACAATTGTAGTAAAATATTACTCTCTGTTTTTTTCTTATTCAAAAAAATGCCATAGCATTATCAATAATGAGCCCAAAATATAGGAACTTTTCTAATAACTACCGACTAAAATCACAAATATGTAAACGATTGCCTTTTTGTTTGTCCTTTAATGTTCAAAAAAAAGAAAGACATGGCTTAATTGTTAATGAGCCCATAATATAGGGACTTTGCTGAATATTTCCCTTAGTTTTATTTGAGGGTGTATAAATGCCAATCAACAACCTCAGTGATCGGAGAATACGAATTCTTCTGTGTAGTCAACTGAAAAAACAGGTAGGCCCCATATGCAATAAGCATTACACAACTGCTAAATCTTGAAAGGGCCAATTCCGACTTTCCAAAATGCAATTCAGTGTGTGTGAAGTGAAGAACAGCAGGGAATAACAGACCCATCACTGCCATTAACAGCAACCCTGAGCTCATCACAGCATTCGACTGCAAACAAATTGGTATTCATCAAAAATCCAAGTATGTTGAAAGGATTCAAGACAAGTAAATTTGACCTCGTTTTGGTAATTAACTTACTTTGTCAAAAACCTGTTCCTTTTTAGGAAGAAAGATTCCTCCACAGAAAAACGCGCATCCAAGAACAAGCAGCATGTTTGACAAAATTGACCCTAGTAATGATTGTTGCACAACACGTAGCATACCATGTTTCATTGCGTACATTGATATTATCAACTCTGTTGCATTGCCAAAAGTAGCATTCAGAAGTCCCCCAACTGCAATTTCAGAAATTATTAACTTTTTCTTTGTATTGAAAACGATCTTTGTTTTCATTAAGTCAACAACAATGTCAAGCTATCGAATCAATGAACAAACCTGTAGGCCCAGTGTAGAAAGCCAATTGCCTGAAGAAAAAAGAAGCCAAAAACATCATCTAAGTTGAGTACTAATTGCATTAATCAAAATCGTTACCAAAAATTACTTTCGTATTTGATTAAAAAGTTCATCTTAGAGTTTATTGTTTTATTGAATTTTTTAGAATAAAGATGAAAAAGATCATTACTCAGTAGCCCAACCCAAACGTTCTGCCAATGGTATGATGCCCAATAAGCTCAAGAAGAAGACCCAACCCTGATATATTATAAATAAGATAAAATTAACACAGAATAGGCTTAAAAGTTAAAAGGGTATCACGAATATAAGTAACTTACATGATTACCAGTCAAGGTATCAACAAGCATAGCTAAGGGGCCAAAAGGTATAAGTAAATTAATCTTATTAGAGAATAAAGCAATCTTTAAGCTGGTTATCACTTTACACCATAGTTGTTTTTTGTCACAATTTTCTGAAAACTGTTTCATAGAAAGCATATTTCTATTGGTTGATGCAGAAGTGGATGTGCTCTGATCATGTGGCTCGATAATTGACTTCACCTCTAGCGAGCCCATCTGTGAGAAGTTTGGTGTTAGAGAAACTCATAAGGTTCTTGGTCTTATGATAGACTATGGATATGGGCTTTTATAAGATCAATGGTCATGGTCAAAAAGAGGAAAAAAGAGTAGAACTCACTTCAATACGGGGATTGAATCCTAACACCTGCGGATTATTAGCATTGCCCAATTTTATTATCGATAATAATGTTGAGAAACCAAGAACCCGAAGTTAATTGAATCTTCGCTCAAAAGCATGAGTATAGATACTCCATTGAACTCCGAAAAAAAGCCACTTAACCCCACCAGGAATCAGTTCACAAATTACATGTAATTTGTTAGCTTGAATGGATACTATCGAAGCAGACAAAACAACAAACACATGGTGGGTAAGCGAAATTTCTTCAAGAAAAGCAATCGAGTGTAGGTCACATCTTTTCCGCAGCAAATTTACGTCGTATAGGAAGAGGGGAGGCTAGGAAATTTCCAGGAAAGTGCGAACCTATGATTAAAGTCAACAATTTTGGCTAAGTACCCCTTAAATGTCAAGGAAATTGAAGAGTGTTTCTCCATTAGATGTGAGGTGTCTAAAGATGAAGGTAGGAAAATGTGAGTTGTTTAAATTTCTTTAGTAAAAAGTCTTTGAATTAATTTGTTGTTTGCACGTTGCTGTTGATGGGGTGGTTTCTTTTATTAAACGCCAAGACAATTGATTAGAGATAAAATTGCAAGAATCGTCCCTGTCATATGTAAAAACTAGTAACTTTGATCCAAAATGAGTTTGACTTGTAAAGATGGTCCAATAGTTTCGTTTTGTTGCGAGTTTGGTCTAAATTTCTATGAACTTTTTATAATGACGGATTTGCCCCTTATTACTTTATTTTATATTTTTCTTTTATTACAACAATTAAAAATAAAATACTCTCTCTCTCTCTCTCTCTCTCTCTCTATCCTCTTCAAGAACACTTAAGAACACATTCAGAAGAACATGCCTGCTGCCACAACAACCACCATCAGCCGCCACCGACACCACCGTACGCCACCATCACTACCGTCACCTACCATCGTCTGCTCACCTACATTTGATGGTGTTATTAACCAATCACATAAAAACACATCAGACATGGAAAATTCACCAGACCTGGAAAATCTTGAAACCATCGTCAACCACCTGATTTTTACACTGAAAAAAAACACTGCCACTACCACCACCTGCTGGTAGCCATTGTTTTTGTCTAACCATTGCTCTCTCACCTTCCGTTCCTCTATCTCTCCCCTCCGTATCACCATTTACCAACACCACCTCCACTTCCGTCAACCATCATCTCACTCGTCGGAAAAAGGTCACATTCAGCAACTCTCTCAAGACGAAAAAGCACCAATTCATGTTCAAATCCAGAAAAAATAACATAGTCCATAATTCCTTTCAACTTAGTTATCAAAACCACTTCAAACCCGAAAATTAAATAAATAAATCAATCAATTTGTGAACCAGCAAATCAAACATATAATACAACTTGGATCTAAATCGGCGACCACCGTAACAAAGAGAGGGTACTATGGGAGAAGAAAAGTGAAGAAGACAACAGTGGTCTTCAAAAGGCTCGATGATTTCATCTATCTATCGTCCCTATTCACTATGTCGTTCAACCACCACTAAACCTATCCCACTTTTTCCTCCCCAAAGATCCGGCGACACCCCAAAGAAATAAATACCACTAACCACACCCCATCTCACCCATCCCCATTCTCTTCCCCCTTTTGCTTCTACTTTGACTGGAAGCCAAGACAACTAGAATCACCGGTGGAATCATCAACACTAAATCGAGAAAGAAGGTAGAGAAAAAGAATAGATCTGACCCGGGCAGATCGACTTTTCTAGGCCGATTCGACTGGAATAAGGTGTGATGTTGGTGGGGATAAGGAAAAACGGAGCACCGGTTCAGGGTGGGGTTTGTTGCCGGAGAACTGGGCAGAAGGGGGAGTTGATGGGGAAAGGTGGTGATTATCGCGTCCACAAGTCGATGATGACAATAAGCAGCCAACAGTGGTTGGGAGATGTAATCCAAATCGATGGCGCTAGGGTTTCTAGGAGGTGGCGTCGTCGTCAGAGTCGATGGGTAGTATGTGATGCAGTGACAGTCGATAATGGCTATGAAGGGGGTTGTGAAGGTGGAGATCGGAATAAGGGAAGGAGACTGGTGGTGCATGTACGGTGGGTATTTTATAAGAGAGAGAGAGAGAGAGAGAGAGTATTTTCTTTTTGTTTTATTTTTAATTGTTGTAATAAAAGAAAAATGTAAAATAAAATAATAAGGGGCAAATATGTCATTATAAAAAAGTTCATAGGAAATTGGACCAAACTCGCAACAAAACGAAACTATTGGACCATCTTTGCGAGCCAAACCCATTTTGGACAAAAGTTGCTAGTTTTGACATACCATAGGGACCATTCTTGTAATTTTGTCTTGATTAGATGCAATCAAGAATCAAGAGGGTGTGGAGGGAACGCAAAGACGGAATTAATCCGTTTACTTACCACATCAATATATGGTTCTTCCTTGAACCCTAGAGTGGTCTATGTCTTTGAGGAAAATGTATTATTCATACAAGTTAATAATCAAATGGGTAATAATTTTTGCTAATTGGTTTTTGACAAGGGTTAATTACTAACAATTCTTTTGAAATAATCATATGATTTTGTTTAATTATAATAAATATTTTATTCTTGCTTTTTGTGTAAAAGATTCATAAGTTTTCACAAGATTCATTGGCATGCAAACTTTGGTCCTAAGACTTGTGGGAGTGGTCATGTCAATTTTGTGTGAAAATTCATGAAATAACCAAAAGTTAGAGGGTGTTTAAGGAATTAATCATCAAATTTTGAGTTTTGGAAAATGATCCGCACACAGTACTGCGGAGCCCCCTCTGCGGGATCTAATGGTTATTTTCCAAAACTTAAAATTTCATGGTTATTTCCTTAAAACACCCCCTAACTTTTGGTTATTTCATGAATTTTCTCCAATTTTATTGGGCTCTACTTTAGTTAAATCTTTCGTATAAACGACAAGTTCTTGTTAATAAGGGGATAAAACCATGTCATGTCAAGCCACTCTGTAAGGTCTAAAGGCTAACGTGGTGTGCAAATAATTAGACAATGAAATCATACATAATTAAAAAAAGTTATTTTTTTTTTTAAAAATACGTTAGGTTATTGTGTCCTAACTATTTATTGTGTGCATGTACGATTCATTCTGGAACAATCATTTTAGTTATTTTAAAAAAGTAATTAATGCATATTACATGTTGAAGATATAATGAGTATTAATTAAATCTTCAACATTTAATATGCATTGATTACTTTCTTAAAATAACTAAAATGATTGGTCCAGAATCAATCATACATGCACACAATAGATAATAAAAACATTTGAACCTAATTCTCTCTCTCTCTCTCTCTCTCTCTATATATATATATATATATATATATATATATATATATATATATATATATATATATATATATATATATATATATATATATTGTAACATCCGTAGATTTGGGATAGTCAATTTGAATATTATAAGTGTTAAAATTGACTTTCTGATATAAAATTATTTAAGATAAATACTTTTAACCAAATTTATAATATAAGTGACAAAGATCTAGTGACGAAGGGAGTATCGAGGCTACTCGGTGCTCAACCCCCTAATCCTCTATCCTATTATGTTTTTAATAAGCCCATAATAATTGACTAAATCATTTGAGAGAAAATCTCTTTGAATTAGAGTTTTTATTTTGTATACTCAAATTTACATAATTATTCTTTTTATATTTTCTCCTTTTCTATAACTTCCAACACATACTTTCCACTGCCAATATATATATATATATATATATATATATATATATATATATATATATATATATATATATATATATATATATATATATATATATATATATATATATATCATAATTCTTTTAGATTCACACCTTATTTAAAAAAAAATGTGATTATAGATGAAATAATAAAAAAAACGTTGTATTTTTTTATAGATTAATTTTCTCGTCATTTTTTTTTCAAAATTAAAAACTTTATTATAGTATTTGAAAATAAAAATACTTTAATATACTATTGCGATATATGCCCCCTCATTAAAAAAACCATGACTCTGCCCCTGCAAGGATCCCTTACGTATAAAGAACGCAAAAATTCGACTTCTTATGAAGAAGTTATGCTTCTTCGAATTTTCGTGATTTAACCATTACGGCTATGTGCATTGTAAATAACAAATTGGAGATAAATTGTTTATCAGCCTAAGTAATCTAAACGAAATTATAGTAATCATAAAATCGAGTGTGCATGTAAAGAACGCTCAAATATGACTCATAGGGAGAAGTTATGATTTACCAAATATTTTAGCGTAACAATATACGTCTCAGAAACCGAAATTAAAATCGGTTGATTGTTAATAAAAACAATCTAAATGAGGGTTAAAGATCTCATCATTACCTATCCGTTGATATAAAGACAATCGAGAATATATACCATATGAGAGAGTTATGAATTTTTAACGGACTTTAACAAATCTAAGCTTTTTAAAGATATAACTTTAAAAATAAAGTCAAAATTAGCCGAAGAAGTTTAAATGAAAGTTGTAGATCTCGCCAATAGCTACGCGTGTATATAAAACTCATCGAAGATGGAGCTCGTATGAAGAAGATGTGAGTTTTCTAAGAAATAGAAATCACTAGGTGCACCTGCGCGCACAGACAGCTTGCGTGGTGCACACTGTCACTCCACCCAGAATGCGACACGTGGCACCAATGAATGAACGCCATGTCATTATGTCCAACCAGATGCACGGTGCGTAGGGGGCATGGTGCGCGGTGCACACTCTTTTTCAAGCCTATATAAACCCTAGGAAATCAGCTCATTTCTCACACTTCTCACCAAAATCTCTTTGGAACTCCTTCTAGCTTTCAACCCTTTTACTTCTAAGTTTTACGACCACTTTGGCGAAGCCCTACGATGTCAAATAGCTGGTGAATAGAAGCTCCCAGATCAAAGTTTTGCCCGCATAATTCCCAATTTTCATCAAAATACTATGTAAGTTAAGCTACACTTATTTTATTTAAGTGTAACTTTTAATTATAGTCATAGTCGTTATTTTGAACCTATAATTAAGGTTTATTAGTGATTCCAAGTAATATATACTGACTGATCTACTTATGGGGATGATATCTAGGCTGGATTAAGTGAGGTGTTTAAAGTGAGATTTCTAAACAATATACTCTCTATACCAAACAGACCCTACCTATGATATGATCCTACCTGGTTGTTCCTTACTTGATAGATCTTGATGTAGACATTGAGGTTAGTGAGGAATCTAGCCTATCATTAGTAATAAGAAATGTTAAGCTAAGACTTATTGATAATTGAACCTAGGCCACGCCAGAAGTAAAGATAAAATACCGAGGCAAAGTTCTGCCCAAATTCCGAGGCATCCACTTTTATCAAGTGGATCCATAGTTACTTTCATCTTACATATTAATATGGAGTGTTTAGATAATTGAATGTTATATGTGCTTATGTGCAAAGATGTTATGTGTTCGATGAAATGTTGTAAAGATAAGCTTATATGATTTATATTGTATATGTATTTTAAAAATATAATACATTGGGTAATGAAAGATGTCATAATATGTAGGCAATGATAAAATGCCACGACTTCATAAATGGTACAAGTATACCAATGATGCACTCACTTAGCAAAGTATAGGTGACAACTACCAGACTAATTGATGACAAACTCGTAGAACATAGACAACCATGGACTTAGTGTCTATTAGATAAACACTGGCAGCAATGGATTTCGTGCCTATTAGATAAACACTGACAACTATAGACTTAGTCCTATTAGATAAAAACTAGCAACTATGGACTTAGTTCCTATCAATACTATTTTGGATTTATAAATACTCTTTTGGATTTATCTATTATAGTTAATATGAATAATATTGACAATGACAAGTTATTGAATGATTTTACCGAGTATCGGAAGTTAATTTGTAAGCTTATTAATTTAACCATCACTTGTTCATATATCATATATTTGATATTCAAACATTGAGACAATTTATCATATATCTTGTAAATCTCATATCAAGCTAGCAAATAGAGCATTGAAGTACTTAAAATTAAGTTACGGAGAATGTATTTATATAATTAAGTCCAAATAAGTCATGTTTTTTGTGGTTTTCCCATATTCCAACTTTTATGGTTTTCCCATGTTACAGTTTTCATACATAATGAACCTATATAGAAAAGGGGACCAAAGGGGATTCCTATTTCAGTTGGAGTTCAACGGTGAAAAAAAATAGTTAAAGCTCATATGAGAATAACTACCATTCAGGTGTCTTGGATAGAGATATAGAGAGGGCTAGTTCATGTTTTGCATGTTTAATATGCCTTAGGACTACTAATGAAGCACAAAGCTATAAATAAAAGAAAACTAAGCCTACACAACTTTACTTTCATACCAGAAAATCAAAGATGTGCCAAATCACTCTCTATTCAATCTTAGTCTATAGCCAAATGAAACTGATTCGATACAAGTCCGTCTATTAGTTGTAACTAATAGATCTTGGTCACCCCATTAGCTCAATGTCAAAGGCCTTTTTTTTAGTTGTTTATGTTGATGTCGATTGGAGAAAATTATTAAGTACAAGGGAATATGTTACTTGTTATTGCTTTTTTTTTTTTTTAATAAATCTGTAAGTCTATTGTAAAAGTAAGAAATATGCAATGACTTATATGTCATCTAATGAGTCTGAATATAGAGCTTTGTCATATGTTACAATAAAATTTGACGAGTAATAAATTGTTAAGAGATTTTTATGGGTATTAAAGTTGTTAAGAAATTTGTATATTGACTATGAGGTAAAGGTTACTTGTTAACATTTAGTGTAATAACAATTCAATTATAAAACTTTCTTTAAATCATTTATTTCATGAACTAACCGAACATATTGAGGTTGATGTACAACCTAAAAATGATGGAAAATGTAGTTAAAGTTGTTAAAAGAAATTCACAGAACAAATTCGTAGGAGCAAGTGGTTGACATATGTACAAAGTCGTTGCATGGGTTACAACATCATTATCATTGTAAAAAGTTAAAATTATGTGATCCATTCCAAGTTACGATCGAGTGAGCTTATTCAAATATATAGTACATTACATTATTGTGACTTATAGTGTTCGTCTCCAAATTAGGTGTGATTTGTAGGAATTTCTTGATCAAGGGGGTCTTCCGTCATGGTTGTACTTATGAAGTTATGCATCAAACAACATGCAATGATTATGCGTGGCATAGATTCTATTGGATGGTATGCATTATCACGTAAAATAGCCCATCCAGATTTAATCAATCCGAAAGATCGTTCTATTACTTTCCTTGCTGATGGAGGTCTCATGTTATACAACGCTTTAGCATTTGTAGGAGGTCGAGACCAATTGTTAAGATGGCAACGTTGCCCGCGATAAGGTGTTAAAAAACCTTCACCATTTGTATAACCGACATCACAAAGGTAGTATGTTCCTACAATATATTCTACATATTTAGTTAGACTGTATTGATAATATTATGTAGCTTTATGTTTTATGTATATCATACCATGGGGTATTTTAAGACCATGTGGTCTACTAATAGCATCTCGTAGTACTCGACTATCTACTACGGAACCCTCCCATCCCGCTAGTACATATATGAACTGAAGATCTCTCGAACACACTCCAAGTACATTAGTACAAAGCTCACCTTTGCGTGTTTGATAAGGTTTTCTCTTTGCTGCAGGGACTTTAACTTTGATATATGTTCCATCTAATGCCCTTAGGCAACCCTGTACATAAAACAAAATATTTAATTAATATTGGAATTAAATAAATTTATAATAACTAAAGACTAACCTTAAACCACCTCCACCTCTCATCAGTTTCGTCATCAGGTATTGACACAGGTTTCCTGTAGAACTCTTTATGTTATCGACATACCGCATCTAAGACTACCTTGAAGTTTCACCCGACCATTGAATCTTTCTACTATAATCCTATTTTTTTTCGTTATGTGCAAGTACATGTAAGAACATAGCAACTTGCTCGTCAACTAACATGTTTTTTTCTATTTTTCAACCCCCCTTTTTGTTCAAGAATGTAAAATAGTCTCGTAAATAAATTTCTATTCATTCTTATGTTAACCACATTTATTTTATCACTTTTATAAACCATATCATGAATACTATCACGTCCATTATGGTAACTCATTAAATATTTTTTCTCGTAATATTGTAGCTTTTTCTAAACGATTCATAGTAAAATCATACAACATCCACCAACGTATCATGACATACATTACATAAAATGCTCTTCCGCCGGATGTCCTAACAATTTGTCTATTTCGTACAATCCGTTGGTGCAAAGGTGTTCATCTCATCTACGTATATACAAACAAGGAAGAGTTAGGACAAAAAAGCCAAAAAATGCTAGAACTATTGAAAGAAAAATCATAACAACCACTGTTCAGAGCTGCATAACTTATCCAAAAATAAACCAAATAAGCTATTACTTGAGCCTAACATATAGACAAGACAGAGGACTACAATCTGAAAAAAAAATCGCCTCATTCCGAGCCAGTATGAAGATTTTATGATGGTTCAAAGTTTGACAAAAAAGCTAAAAAAAATGCTAAAACAGTTTACAAATATCCTAACAGCCCATGTTCACGTCTGCATAACTCAGCCAAAAATAAACCGAATTAGCTATTTGTTAAGCCTAACATGTAGACAAGACAGAGAACTACAATCTGAAAAAAAAAATCGCCTTATTCCGAGTTGGTATGAAGATTTTATGATGGTTCAAAGTTGGACAAAAAAGCTAGAAATTGATGAAACAGTTTACTAAAATCCTAACAGCCCATGTTTATGGCTGTATAACTCAGCCAATACTAAATCAAATAAGCTATTTTTTGAGCCTAAAATGTCTTGTATGTAGACAAGACAGAGCACTCCAACTTGGAAAAAAAATTCGCCTTATTCCGAGCTTGTATGAAGATTTTATTATAGTTCAAAGTTGAACAAAAAAACTAAAAAATGCTGAAACAGTTTACAAAAATCCAAATAGCCCCTTTTTGTGGCTGTATAACTCAACCATATCTTAATCAATTAAGCTATTTTTAAGCCTAAAACATTGTCAATATAGAGAACTACAATATAGAAAAACAATCTAGTCATTCCGATATCATATGAAGATTTTATGGTTGTTCATATAAGAGAAAAAAATACAAAAAAAAAAAAACAAAACTGAAATTGTGAAAAACAAATTGCTTTTCTACACGAAACTCAATCACAAACCAGTTACAAATAAAATCGCATGTAGTACTCAAAATTGACCTTCAAATAACACAAACTGGATCACAATAAGAGATTCTAAGAAACAATTAGTTTTCAAAAAACTCAAATTGGAACCAAATAAGAAAAAAGATAGCAACAATTTCTGAGAACGAAATAAAACATACGTTCAATTGATCGACAGTAGAAGCAGGAGTAGGGTTTGATCGATTACTATATATTGTGAGGGAGGAAGTCGCAGAGCATCAGGAGGGTTTATGGTGAAGAATTATGTGAAGGAGGAATGATCGAACTCTATGAAGTCAAAACAATCTCAATCAGAAATCATGTGAGAACCTTCGAACGTGAGAGCGATTTTTTGGAGCCCAATTCTCCGCTTTTTTTTTTTTTTTTTTTTTTTTTTTTTTTTTTTTATAAATTTCCCAGGAATTGTTTCTCTCCTTTTCTCTGCTCCTGATTCCCTATACCAAGCATCCCCTTAATCCCAAATTAACTCTACATATTCGCCCATTACTAGTTTGCTATTGAGGTTCTTCAAGCGTTGCCTTTGTCTTACACTATTGCCAAGGCGTAGCGCACCCCTCTGAACCATAAATTTTTAAAGTTTTAGTTATCCATCTATTTAAGATGATGATCATTTGCATAGTTCAAATGATGTTATTTTGTCTAAAGTTAGCCTTTAAAGTTAGCATTTGACTCTAAATGTTGAAAAATTAACTCTCAATCTCTAAGCTTTTGGCTTAAAGATTTAACTAACAGTTAAATAAGTTCCATGTTTAGTTAATTTAAATTTACCTTGTAATTTTAATAACTGATTTATATTTAAATAAATCTAACTTATAAAAACTTATATTTTGGGTTAAACTTTTAGCCTCAGTTTGCATGTGTTACATCAAATGTTTGCTACCATATTAATTTGTTCCTAATCACATTTATTTAATGACAACAAATAAATAAACGGATATGAGGTACGAAATACTATGTTTTTCAAAATGGATGGCCCAATGCAATAAAAAATATCTTTGTTTTTTATCAGATGTGGTAGAATATACAATTTAATTAATAAAATATTCGATAATTTAAGTTTAATCGAAAACATCTCAATTTTTCCTAAACTCAAGTTAGTATTTTCAATTGATAAATTATTTGACATTTATATAAACAAACATTGTTCACAAACTAATATCATACATGACTTTATGAGTAGAATATCAACGAGGGAATCATCTAGCTTAATCTTCCTTCTTAATAAATGAAAATAGTTTTGTTATTTGTCATCTTCTAATGCATTATATTTATACCACATGACCTTTTCTTATTATTTTTATTTTATTTTTTTCCACGGATCATTTTATCGTTTTTCCATTTTATTAAATTTCATATCATATCATACTATATTATAAAAAAAACATTTTTTCTATCACCACATTCATTTGAAACTCCTAACTTTTCATATTTCCATATAATATACTTAATTTATTAACTTAAATATGTTTTTAGTTGTAAACATTATCATAAATGGAAGACTTTATGACTTATCAATATGATATACTTAATTTGTTAACTTTAATATATTGTTAAATAAATAACATACATTAATATATCAAATAAGCTTAAAAATTTAGTGTAAAATTTAAAACCTAAAGTAAAATATCAAATAATGTTTAAAAAAATCAATATATATATATATATATATATATATATATATATATATATATATATATATATATATATATATATATATATATATAGTTAAAAGGAAAACATTAAATATAATATATATATAAAAAAACCTAAATTGATGAATTGAATTAACTAGAAGGTGTCTGAAAACTATATTTTATAATAACTAAAATTCAATTCAGTTGTTTTCAAATTAATTTATAATAATAATAGTTAAAAATAATAGAAACTTAGAAATTAAATTATGTTGGATTACAAATAGTTGTTGATAATTTAAATAATCATAATGATGAAATTAAAACACTGTCATTTTTTCTTTAAAAAATTAATAAATCATAACAATAGTAAATTAAAATAGTTGACAAATATAACTAATGTTATACACACGTAAAACATGAATATAGACCATTAAATGAATTGATTTTAATAAGTGTTATTTTATCTATTGTTTAAATTAATTATAATTTTATATAAACTAAATGTAATAATTATTATTTTATAGTTAATATAAATGATATAAATATTTTCAATAACATAAGATTACCAAAAGTTTTAATTTTATTCTGCGCAACGCGTGAATATTCTATAAATGAGACATTTTTTCAATCATCTCATGCATTTGAAAACCCCAAAACATTTTTCCAATCACCTCATGCATTTGAAGCTCCCTCACCCTTTCACCTTCAAAGTAATTAATCACACATAACACACTTTATATAATTGAAATTTTGAAGCTACGAATAGAACTATGGATGGTCAATTTAGAGCATGGTATGAATGAACAATTGATTTTGCTCCTACGTACTTATAAATATCTTCTCAATTCCGATAAAATTTTGGCAAGAATAATGAAACAAAAAGTGCTTCTGCATGTAATTAAATCATTTTATATGATTAATTTCATACCTTCAACTCCTTTAGTTTGTACAATTTCAAATACTATAAACGGATTATGAAAATATGATAGGTGTGATATGATAATATGGACCGGGGATGAACTATTATGATGAATATTTTGGCAAGAAAGATGAAACAAAACGTGCTCATGTTGCATAGCAATTAAATACATTTATATCATTCATTTCATAACTTCCACTCCTTTAGTTTGTACAATTTCAAATACTCTACATGGATTATGAATATATGGCAGGTTTGTTAGGATAATATGTAATGAGGATGAACTAAATCAGATACTATACGCTAGAAATGAATCCGAATTGTCCAATGATCGGCCGGTGAAGACGATATTTTCTACGGAAGTTAAAGTCTCAAGATAGAATATCAAAACCTTTACATTTCAGATAGGTTTCCAGAAATATATTTATTCCAATCTTGAATTAATATGGTATTTGAAGGGGAGGTCGGAAAGAATTTTTCATGGTTGAGTACCCATCTGTTTCACATTCAATAATTTTCAAAAAAATGTAATACAACACATGTGGGGTTTACTTAAAAAACTAAACGTATACGACCCCAAATGCGAACCCATATTTAATCAATTATCGAATAATTAGATTAGATACTAATGTGTACATAAACATTAAATTTACAATTTTAAACTAATAATAAATTCGCATTATTTATTAATTTAAATTATTTTTAAATCAAAAAATATACATACTATTTAATCGTATGCAACCTTTATGTTTAATTTATTCACAATAAATTAAACCATATCAATTTTTGTTAATTGCATTATGTCAATATCTTATTTGTTTTAAAATCATAACTTCTCAATTAACCATATGCTTCAAAAGAATGTTAACTATTTATTTTACCATAATATATATAACCATATTTAACTACATAATTATTCCACTGTGCAATGCGCGGACATTCGTCTAGTTTAAATGTAATAATACATGCATATTAATTTCATTAATGGACTTTCCTTATAATTTCAAAATTACTAAATTAAAGGCTCATTAATTTCCTTTATTTTTTATCTAAATTATTTTTTAAAATTTAAAATAAAAAACACTTTAATTTTAATAGTTCAATATTTTTCTCATTTTTTAGTATAAATTAAAAATTCAAATATTTAGAATTTCATATTTAATATTTCTTTTAAATAAATTCATATTTTTTTTGGAAACGGCAAATGATATACATAAAAAGAACACTCATTCTAGCAAGATACTAGGCGGAGCATAAAATAGAGCATACACTAGAGTTTAAGTAGTTACAAACATAAAAAAATAGAAGCTACCCAATCAACCCATTTAATATCTTTCTTTGCCCCCTGTGTTTCCACCAAGAAAATACCATAGCTATTACATTATCAGCAACTATAGTAGGGGGAATCTTGACATTTAGGAATATCCCATCATTACGACTCCTCCATATCCACCATAGCATTCCATAAAAGATAGTCAAGAAAAGTTTCCTTTTTTTGGGACAATGTCCCCAAGAGGCAACAAAGTCTAGAAAATCACCTGTTAAAGTAAAATGTCAATCATTTATTCCACGCCATTGTAGAATCCATTTACGAGTGATGCGAGTTGCTTGGCACCCAACTAAAATGTGATCTGAATCCTCCACAATTTCATTGCAATATCCACATATATCAAAATCGATTGAGACTCCCCTCGATTTCAATGCCATCACCGAGGGAATGTGACCCATACTAGCTCTCCATATGAAACAAGTGACCTTTATCGGGATCGTTTTCAGCCATAGAACTCTAGGACATAGCGAGCAGGAGGGATATAGATCGACCTTGGATTGAATGAGTTTGGTTGAAAAGTGGCCATCTGGAGCCAAGTTGCAGGTCCAAGAGTCATCGAAACTGCAATGGGAGAATGGAGCAATCACAGAGATGAGTTAGGATAAGATAGGGGTTAGTATGATGACATCAATGTCTACACTCAATTCCATTCGAATCCGTTTGAGTTTATGCGATCTGCCACTTTACATTTTTTTAGTACACTCCAGCTGGTATAATTCAAGAAATCTTGTTTTAAGTGACATCCCACCAATCCAATCATCTAACCAGAAAAGTGTGTTGTTTCCTGATCTGACCACCTTTTTTATTATGTCATTGACCTGCAATCCAAATTTCTAAATATCCTTGTTGACTCCAACAATATTATTCCATACACCTACACTGCTTTTGCAAGATAAGTAATTAGATGGCTTATCTACCAATTCGATAAATACCTGTAATAATACTAGCCCATAATGACTCCGGATTACGATGTAACCGCCACTACCATTTTGTCAATAGGGCGATATTAAGGGACTGCAATGATCCAAATCCTAACCCGCCTTTCTTCATAGAGGCAACTACCTTATCCCATGCCACCCACCTTATTTTTGAGTTGCCATCTTTACCACGTCCCTAAAGAAATCCGCGTCGTATTTTTTCAAGAGTTTCAATTACATCCACTGGGACTTTAAATAGTGACATGTAATAAGTGGGGAGATTTCCCATGACGGCTTTAATTAATGTTACACGACCTCCAAAGGATAAGGTTTTGGATTTTCATAAAGACAACTTAGAATTGAATTTATCTATGATTGCTTTCCAGTGCTTACACAGATTCATATTCGCCCCAACTGGACCCCAAGGTATTTGAATGGGAGGGAACTTGATTCACAACCAAGAATACGAGCATAATTGTTTATTTCATTAACCGAAGCCCCTAACCTAATACTTTAGACTTGTGGAAATTTAATTTTAATCCAGAAGACACATGAAAGCATCTGAGAATTCTAGCAAGGCTCTTAAGGTTGGACTTAGACCATTCCCCTATAAGTAATGCATCATCCGCATAGAATAAGTGTGATATAGACGGACGACCATTTGGAATCTTCAACCCCGAGTAGATTCCAAGATTGCAAGCTGCCTTTAATGTGTAGCACCCGGTTCCTGGTACGTAAATCTTATTTGAGTATTTCCCTTCTTTTAGCCTTGGACTCGGCGAGTCATAGGTCCGACTCGCCGAGTGGATGCGGGACCCAGGACACGTTTAAGTTGGCGACTCGGCGAGTCCATATCCTGGACTCGGCGAGTCACAACTGTTGGATGAAACCCTAAGTTTCAGGGGTTTGCACCCTATTTAAGCGACTTATCCGCCCCAGGCCAGCCCCCATTCTCTCCCCAGAACTCCCAACCCTCGTTTATGCTTGTTCTTTGAAGAATTGAAGCTTTGTTGTGTGCTTTTGAAGGTTTTGAAGGAGGAAGGAAGTAGATCCAGAAGAAGGGAAGCCATCCAGGCATTATTGTGTTCTTCCAGCAGTTCCTTTGAGGTATAACCCGTTTTCCCCATGATTCTATGCTTAGTACTTCATTTAGGTCTTTCTTGGACAAATCCCCAAGCTTGTATGTGCATTATATGTCGTAATAAGATGTTTGGCCTCTGGATCTAGGCAAGATTGAGCTCCAGGAGCTCAGATCTGTTAGCTTTATGGCCCCATGTTGCTTGTTCACCCTAGATCTACCCTTTTGAGACATTTTGAGCCCTAAAATCCATATTGGTGAATATCCACACGTAAAGTTGGAAACTTTACGTGTGATTCGTGTCCTAGAAGTCCAGATCTGTGAATGGCATGGACTGGAATCGAGCAAATCTGTGTATTTAGTGGGTGCATGGCAACGACTCGGCGAGTCGTTCATATGACTCGGCGAGTCTGTTCGCGAGTCTCCGAGTTTGTCCCCTTTTCATAGTGTCGAGTGAGCAGTGAGTCACGGGGTGTGACTCAGTGAGTCGGAAGCTGAACTCATCTATGGAGGTACTCGGTGAGTCAATGCCCTGACTCGGCGAGTTCAAGGCAATCTCCTTAGATCAAGAACAGACTCGGCGAGTTGTTCATACAACTCGGCGAGTCGCAACATAAGTGTTCTTCGGATGAAGATGGACTCGACGAGTTGTTCATACAACTCGGCGAGTCTTAGCATAAGTGTCCGTCGGATGAAGATGAACTCGACGAGTTGTTCATACAACTCGGCGAGTAGGATGAAGGACTTGAATATTGGTTTAGAAGGTGAACTCGTCGAGTCGTCGCCTAACTCGACGAGTAGGATCGGGATTCAGGGCAATCGTTTGGGTAGGGACTCGGCGAGTTGGAAAGCCAACTCGGCGAGTCGGGTCAATTGAAAGTTGACTCTGACTTTGACTTAGGGCATGGTCAGGGGTAAAATGGTCATTTTACCCAAAGGTCAGTGAGCAGTGTTTGATTGAGTATGTTGTGGGAACTGCAGCCGGAGGATTTCCGGAGCAGCAGCAGCAGCAGGCAGTCAGTTCCCGATCAGATCAGCAGCTACTTCGAGGTGAGTTACCTTCCAGTAGCGGTGGGTCTACGGCCACAATGCCGGCCCACCAGTAGGAGTTATTTGTAGATGTTTGTCTCTGTGATATTCATCTAGGTATTACCACTACCTGTGTTATGTTATGTGCTAGTATGATATGATGCTATGTGCTAGTGACAGTAGGGGGAGATAGTCCCCGAAGTATCCGGTCGGTAGGACCGAAGGGGAGGCCAGCACCCAGATATGCTAGGCAGTATCCGGTCGGTAGGACCGAAGGGGAGGCCAGCACCCAGATATGCTAGGCAGTATCCAGTCGAAAGGACCGAAGGGGAGGCCAACACCCAGATATGCTAGGCAATGTCCGGTCGAGAGGGCCGAAGGGGTAGGTCGGGCACCCAGCTATGCCTGACGATATATGTATGTTATGAGATTATTTGGTATGTGGTACGGTGGGGGAACTCACTAAGCTTTGTGCTTACAGTTTTCAGTTTTGGTTTCAGGTACCTCCTCAGCTAGGGGAAAGGAGTCGGCGCGGTAGCAGCATGTCACACACACACACACTCTCTGGTTTCCGCATTTACGAGATTCTCTGGGATTTATACTCTGATATTTTGATTGGTTGTATGATTTGACTTTTAGACACGGTTTACGTTGTATCATGGTTTGATCAAACAATGTTTTAATTATTAATGTCTTCTAAAGTAATGTTTTAAAACGAAATTTTTGGACGTGAAAATTGGGTCGTTACATAATGCCACGTTCAGACCTTCCATTTCTATGATGAAAAGGAACGGGGATAATGAATCCCCTTGCCTGACCCCCTTTGTATGTCAAATTCATTAGTGGGGGAGCTGTTGATGATAATTGATGCTCGAGATGAACTGAGACAACCATAGATCCACCACTGCCATTTATGTCCAAAACCCATTTGACTCATTACAGAGTCAAGGTATTACCAATTAACCGAATTAAAGGCCTTTTCAAAATCAACCTTGAATAACAGAACCTTCTTTTTTGCTCTCTTCACCCATGAGCATATCTCGTTGACTATTAATGGACCATCCAAGATATTCCTGCCCTCCACATATGCAAATTGAGTATCATCCACCACACTGCCTATCACAGTCTTGAGGCGAATTGCTAAGACCTTGACAATATATTTATAGATGGATCCAATTAAGCTTATGGGCCGAAATTCCGCGAGGAGGGTAGGGTCTTTGACTTTAGGAACTAGAGTAATAAAGGAGAATTACATCCTTTAGCAACTTTCCCATGGGCTTCAAAGTATCTTATGAATTCCATTATTCCATCACAGAAGGTACTCCAATACATTTTCAAGAATTGAAAAGTAAATCCATCGGGACCTGGGGCACGATCACCACCACACGCCCAAATGGCATTTTTCACCTCATCAATGGATATAGGAGCTTCCAGCAGCATCAGATGAAGAGATTGAGCGAAAGAGTGAGCTGACCAACTTTGGTCTAAAAGGTCAAGGTTCTTTGAATTTATCCTCATAAAACCGCAATGTTTCAGTCTTTATTTCTGTTAACATCAGTCGTCCACCTGCCATTTATTGATAAGCCCTGAATACGATTCCTCTTATTTTTACTGTTAATGACCCCGTGAAAAAATTTCGAATTTTCATCTCCGTCTATTGTCCATCTGATCCTTGCTTTCTGTCTGAGATCCAACGATTTAAGCTTTTCAAGCTCCAGAATTCTTTGGGCACCATTACATAATGCCTTCAACTCATCATCTGATAAAGGTCGAGACTCAGCAACTAACTCCATACGTGCTTTCTCCTCTTTAAGATCAATCAGCTCCTTGTTTTCTTCTTTGAATTTCATGTTCCTCCAATTTCTTACAACATATTTAACATGTCTAAGTCTGGCCATTAACTGCATATCAGCGGTTCCATATCCTTTGAACTCTGACCATGCAGTTGTAACAACCTCATTAATTCCTTCCACCAAAAGCCATGAATTAAAGAATTTGAACGGGGATGGCCCAAAATCCACAACGCTAGAGATCAAAGTGATTGGAGAGTGGTCCGATAACTCACGAGGGAGTGCAGTGGCTGCAAGAGATGGGTGATGTTTGATGAAGTTGGCACAAGCAAGAAAGCGATCTAATTTACTTAATTTGGGTCCCGAGCAGCAAAAATAGGCGTATTTAAGACCCCCCATATTGAAATATGATAATCCTGCCTCCAGTACAAACTTATTAATATCCAACTTTATAATATTTTAGAAGGGAAAATTAGTAAATGACAACTAACTTCTGCCCAAATTAGCAAATTGAGAAATTATATGGCATGACTTTTTTAGCACATATGCCATTGAAGAACATAAGAACCTACATATTTTGGCTTGATTGTAAGAAAATAAGCGCTAATCCATGTCTTGTGATTTACTAATAACCCAATTATTTACGGTAGCTTTAGAATTTACATTTTCTCTTAGTAGGAGGGTAATATTGGCACAAAGGTCAAGACTAATCTCCCAATCAATATAAGCAGTGCATTTGTTTGAACAATACTTGGCTGTCCTAGAAAGTTTACAACATGTCGTTTTCATTGAAGACAAATTTGAAACGAATTTGAATCGGTCGAACAACAAATACATGAAAAAGAAGTTTCATATGTTCGAGATATCACTCCCAACCATAAAAGTGGATGAGAAAGACGACGATATTTCTAAAAAAAGAGAATGATGAGTTAGACCATGTCCAACAAAAAAAATGAAAATATCAAATATGACGACAAATTAACCAACAAATAAAAATTGTACCTCATTTCCTAGTTTTATGTTTTTGTATTGGTGTTCATAGTTATTTTTAATTTTCCTTTAAAATAAAATTTAATAGAAATCTATATCTGATTGGAGTTTAATTAGTATTGAAAAAAAAAACAGGATTATACAAAGTATCCTCGATGTCACATTTCCAAACCGGTTAAGATCCAATAAAGATACAACAAATCCAAATTCATAATCCATAAAAAAAAATCTAATTTGTTTTTTTTTTTTTTAATCTTAATTGGATAAAATCTAACTTGTATGTACATTAATGTAAAGAATCAAGTCTATGGCTCATAAGAAAGGCCTGCAACAAGTGACTTAAAAGAGAAAAAAGGTGAAATCTTGAATCTTGATGTATGTGCTTTATTCGAAGATGTAGGCAAAAAAAGAATCATATCACGTGGTCATGGGGTATGAAAGATGTCCGGGCTTCGAAGATATAGCAAAAGAAGAAAAGGTGAAATCTTGATTTTCTATGATTGCAAAAAAAGAAATGAGATTGATGATTATTTGTTCAACGTGTGATTTATGAGTATGACACCAAGTGAAAAGATCTTGTGGTGGTTTGAAGCTAATTATTGCAAAAACAAGCGCAAGAAATGTTTTTTGTTTGATGGTGTTCAGATACGTGATGCATGAAGATTACGTGGGAGATGAAAAGTTTGTGTTTTTTTTTGGTGTAGAACAACAATCTGCTTCTATACTACTTCTTCTTGCAACAATATTCCTTCAAATGATTGAAATCTTTTAATAGTTTGATGATGTGGGGGATTAATGAAAGGGTTTGTTTTGTTCTTAGCGAAGAACAATCCTGTTACCATCTACTTTATTACAACAAAAAGTTCTATGAAGAAGATGAAGTTTGAGATTAATCCCATGACGCTTTGATGTTGAAAAGATCTTGGTGTTTGCTTATGCAAAACATGCAACATAAATGCGCATCAAGACCTCTAAGGTTGGTGATCTCAAGAAGTTGAAATAAAAGCTCGGTTTTTTCTCTATTAAGGGGGAATGTTGAAAAATATAAGCTATTAAGCTAGACAAGGGCAATTTGGTCAATGTTAATTAAGTACAATATTTATTAGCAGTTATAGTTAATTGGAGTCTTGAAGGGCTACCTTGAATCGATGTCTTTGAAGGTAACGGTAATCTTGTAGTGTACATAAATTTGTATTAAATGTAACACAAGTTTGTGATTATGATAATAAAAAGTTTTGATAACAAGGTAACTTTTGGCTCTTCCTGATTTTCTTTTCATATTCTATTTAGCACTTAGCAGAGTTTATGGTTCAGGTTCGACGTCATGTTGATTAATTTGCTCTCTTAAATAATTCGAAATATATATATTGATTTTGGTCGTCTATATTCTCAAACAGTTGAAAGTGTGTTTTAACTAATCAAGTAATTTTCACCACAGATGTACATATATCAGTTAAAAGGGAGTAAAATGGTCTTAGATTATTGAATCTTTTCTCTAACTTTGTTTACGGAAAATGCAGATATTCCTGATTGGGAGGAATATGTGCATGGCGATATGGGAGGAATATTCCTGTCTGTGATAATTGATTAGTATACGACTGAATTTTCAGTGAAGAAAAATTATGGGTATCAGACTATCAGCCACCATTTTTAAGTAGAATCCGCTAGAATTTTTAGTATCCGAAGAAAAAGAGAAAAACAGCTGTAGCCAACAGAGTATCAGCCACCATATTTAATTATTACTATGGGCTAACCTTTCTACTCTCCATGTATATATGTACACATATTGAAAAGAGTTATGTGGTGAAAAAAAATATAAAAAAGGCGATTATGGCTTCTCTTGTATTGCTTTTGTCTGAGCTTCTGAAACACCATGATGACGCTGAATTTGGCTACACATCATCTTCATCACGACCTTGTTTTTCCGGTGGGCCAGTGGCGGCGACTGGCGGTGGTGGTGTGTTGTGTGCTGCGGCAAAAAGGGTGACCGGAAAGTCATCGAGAAGTGGGGTTGGAGGGTATCGCAGGGTTAGGGAATATGATGTGATTGAAAAAGAACCCGAGTTTAGGGTTTGTGTTGAATTTGTTTGAATAACAATGCGTAAATACTTGTGCATTATGCATGTTATTATGTATGCGTAAATATTTGTAGTTTTACAGTTTTATCAATTATGTTAATGATGCTTATACAAATACCTATATAAGCATATCTATTACTATACCTGCAATCACTTGAATAAAATCAAATTTCGATAAATATTGCGGATATTTGGATCCATTTAATTACATCTCTACAAGTTAAATCCAAATATTGTTTTTCAATAAATAATACCGCCATGCCCTTATCTTCTAAATTGACTGTTTTAACCCTACTAAGTTTATGAAATGATGTCTGTGTGTGTAGGGATGCAAGTGCAAATTTGTGCTAAACCCTTTATTATTTAAATCCTTATTTTCGACGATGAGCCTTAGATAATAAATGTTAGCACATAAAAAGATTTGTCTTATAAAGGAGAATTTCTTTCGTATCTTTGAAAACTTTAAATATTACATCTATATTCTTATAAATTCTAAAATCACATATATATACTCAAACTATAAAACTCACATGTATATCTAAAATCATAATTTAATTAGGTTTAAATTAATTTAATATTAAAAACTCATCAAGAAAAAAAAATTCATATACTAAAATATCCTCCCCAACTCAAAAGTGAGCATTAAACCAATTTAATTAAGATTAAACCTAATTAAATATTATAAAACTTCTTGGTGCCATTTCTTCCCTGTCGAAGCTTAAACCCAATTCTCCTCTTCTTCATTATGCTAATCTGCTAATCATAGAAACAATTGTTTAATCTTATATATTGATATTGATTTTTTTAATAAATTAAATTATGGTATAAAAAGGAGAAAGTAACATAAAAAGCAAAGTAAATCACATAAGATAGATACAAAAGTCATAATCGTTATAAGAGATATAACATGGGGCAATATATATGTTTGTCTTATTAAGTGACTTCGGCCGTTTTTTTTGAAATCCAGGCTCAAGCTTTTTTATAAGGCAAACATATATAGCCCATGTTTTTTTTGGAAATCCAGGTTCAAGCTTTTTTATAAGACAAACATAGTTTCCATATAAATTTCAAGGGAAAATTTTCCCACAAGTTTAAGAGGGACCCTTTTAGGTATTATAGGGATTGAACTTCCACCTCACCTAACCTCACCTCACATGTTTTTTTGGAAATCCAGGTTCAAGCTTTTTTATAACCCATCTCTCTTTCCACCTAGGCTGAAAGTTGGAAGTCATTGACAACTTCGTCCCTTTTCAAAAGATTTCACTTTTCATTTTTAACCATGTAGACACATAATAGGTTTGGCCGTTTCAGATTTGGCAAGCATTTGGGTTAATGTTGATCTTTAATTTGGGAAGGGTATTTTATATAATAATATGGAATTTTGAATTCTAGAAAAACTTTTAATATTAAATTAGTTTAAATCTAATTAAAATTTGAATTTGGATGTAGATGTGGGCTTTATAGTTTCATATATATATATATATATATATATATATATATATATATATATATATATATATATATATATATATATATATATATATATATATATATATATATATAGAGAGAGAGAGAGAGAGAGAGAGAGAGAGAGAGAGAGAGAGAGAGAGAGAGGTTCAATAGAGAACCATTTTTAACTATGTAACCAAAGAATCAATCTTGTTTCAACTTTTAGAACTTATTTTTTTATCAAAAATTGGCTTTGAGTTCGGACTTCTTTCTATGACCTGATCGAGTGAAGTAAAGACTGACTACCTATAAGAACTAAAAATACAGAAATTCATGACTTTTTATCCTTTTTCCAATGATATAAAATTCAATTTTTTTTATATTTTTTTACGTCAAATTCACAATGTGAATCTTCGAAAATTCACAACGTGAATCCGGATTCACACGGTGAATCATAAAAATATTTTTCACATTCACAATGTTAATATATGAATTTAAATATTTTTAGATTTTTTTTTCCGATAAAGAATAAGCTCTAGAAATTAAAAAAAAGATTTGATTCCTTAAAGAACCCATAATTATGGTTCTCTATTGAACTTTCCCCTATATATATATATATATATATATATATATATATATATATATATATAAGGTGAGGTTCAATAGAGAACCATAATTAACCAAGGAACCAAGGAACCAATTTTTTTTTCAACTCTTAAAACTTATTTTTTATAAAAAAAAAACTAAAAATACAGAAATTCATAACTTTTTTATCCTTTTTCCAATGATATATAATTCGAATTTTTTTTTTACGTCAAATTCACAATGTGAATCTTCGAAAATTCACAACGTGAATCCGGATTCACACGGTAAATCCGAAAAATATTTTTCACATTCACAATGTTAATATATGAATTTAGATATTTTTAGATTTTTTTCGATAAAGAATAAGCTCTAGAAATTGAAAAAAAAAATTGGTTCCTTGAAGAACCCATAATTATGGTTCTCTATTGAACTTTTCCATATACATATATATATATATATATATATATATATATATATATATATATATATATATATATATATATATATATAATTTTAAAATTTGCAAAAATATAAATGTAATATTTAAAATTTCCAAGGATATAAACAAAATTTTCCTTATAATATTTTTGAAAAGAATGAATTCCAGATATACCTACAAAGTATAAAGTGATCAAATGACTAATATGTTGCAACCTCTCCATAATAATACTAACGAATGGTGAGGGTAAGTATTTATGCCGGTTTATATATATATATATATATATATATATATATATATATATATATATATATATATATATATATATATATATATATATATATATATAAACCGACATACGTTCCCAATTTTTGGAACCTTGATATTTATACAATACAAGGAATCCCTATAATTGGGCAAAATATAACTACCAAAGGTAAATATAATCATATCTATAAATAGCCTCCCTCAGTTGGAGCGGGAGGAGGACGAATGCTCAAACTGGATCTAAAATCCAAGAATAATTATCGTGGTAATCCCTTGGTGAATATATCAACATATTGGTAAGAAAAGGACATGAAGAACTCTAATATGACCAAAAGCTACTTTATCACGAACAAAGTGTATATCCATTTCAATATGCTTTGTCCGTTGATGCTACACCGGGTTACCAAAAAGATAAACGGAAGAGACATTATCACAATAAACTAAGGTAGCTGTCGTGAGAGGGGTTTGAAGTTCAAGAAGTAGATTGCGCATCCAACAAGCTTCGAAAATGTAACACCCGGAATCTTGAGGAGCAATTGTAGGGAATGAATCCTATTTTGGGGATTGGAACATGGCGTGTTGGAGGAACCAACACAACGTGTCTAGTTAAGGCAAGCACGATTCTCATTAAGACCAACACAACGTGTTGGTGTCTAAACACAACGTATTGGCAGCTGGGAAGGAAACCCTAAATTGCACCCTATATAATCCCCTTAAACCCCAAGGGCTGGTCTCCTTACCAGCCTCCATTGCCACTTAAACCCTAATTCGTCCCTTAAGCTTTCTTGGTGGTGTTCTTGAGCCTTGAGTGGATTCTTGTAATTATTTTTCTCATTTCCAAAGGAAGCTTTGAAGATTAAAGGTGCTTAGCTTGGAAGGAAGATCATAGATCCAAAATCTCCACTTCTTGCAATTTCTTTGAGGTATCAAGTTTGCATCTTGGCTTGTGTATGATTAGATCTCTTCATGGCTAGTTTATTATAATTTTTTGTCTCCTTTTAGGGTCTTTGGATGAGTTGAGTTGTTTAAGGGCTTGTTCTTTCAGATCTGGAGTTGTTTTGGTATCCTTGAGCATAAAGGTGCAAGCTTTATGTTGGGAATGGTGTCATGCATGCTTCATGTCCCCTATTAAGTCCCTTTTTAGCTTAAGAGCTTCATTTAGTCATATATGGACGTAAAGTTGGCAACTTTACATGATAATCTAGCTCAAGGAGGTCATATCTATGTTTTGGGGACATGTATTTAAGGATTAAGTGCTTATTGGTTAAGATGTTGAATCTCAAGCAAGCACGACGTGTTGGCTAGGGATTTCCCGATTATCTGGATGATGGAAGAACACGACATGTCCAAAAGGCAACACGGCGAGTTGGGTCAACATGGACTGTTGATCTTGACCTTGACTTTTGCAGTTGACTAGGGTTGACCATTGGGTGTTTTTGGGTTTGGCTCAATTTGGAAAATTAGGCCACCAGTAGACCTTGGTTGATTATTTGGTTTGTAGGCCTTTGATTGTGAGTTTGGGTCGTAGTCTTGGACTAAACTAGATGAGGGGTAAATGGTCTTTTTACCCCATCTATGTCGATGATTGGATTCAGTTTGGATCTCAATTGTTAATTGGTTGTTATTTTTTTGATATCTCGGGGATTCTAGCGGATCAGTGGTCAGAGATTTATTTGTGGGTTTAGCTGTCGAGGTGAGTCTCCTCACTATGTTTAGCAGGTCGAAGGCACCAATGTCGGCCTATGGCTTGCTATGTAGAGTGGTAGATGTCTGTATGATTCTTGCATGTGTATGTGTTTTGTATGCTTATTGGGCGGGGACTGATGGCTATTTTGTATGCTAGTATTAGGTTATGCATATATGATTTGTATGTTAAGGGGGGGGGGGGGGGGGGCGATGATTGTACAGTATGCTACTATCTTTGTGATTTTCGCATGTGTTTGAATGTTATATGATTATATGGTTATATGTTTAGTAGGCGGGGCCCGTTATGCGAGTGTAGGTCGGGCCCGTATCTCATTTTTATCCGAGTGTGGGTTGGGCCCGTATCTCATTGGGCGGGGCCTATTATTCGAGTGTGGGTGGGACCCATATCTCATTGATCGGGGCCCGTTATGCGAGTGTGGGTGGGGCCCGTATCTCATTTGGGCGGGTCCCGTTATATGATATGTATGGTATGAGGTATCTTGAGGAACTCACCAAGCTTTGTGCTTACAGTTTGTGGTTTATGGTTTCAGGTACTTCCGGTTCGAAAGGGAAGGGCCTGGCTTGATCGCAGCACATACACCCGTGTTTTCCACAATTCGTGATTTTGGGAATGCACTATAATAATTGTTTTATTTGAAAAACTTCCAAATGTTTAAATAAAGATCAGCTGAGTGTTTTGATTATATTAACAATGAAATTTTTATCATGTGATTTTTGGAACGTTACATACAACTACATTAGGAACACCCCTATATTCCACCTCGACACTTGAACAAGATAATATGGGTTGACGTTTGGCAGACCAAGATACCAAATTGTCACCGAGGAACACGTAATAACCAGAAGTAGAACGTCTAGTATGGGGTCAACCACCCCAATCGGCTTCAGTATAAGCAACGAGTTGAGATGGTTTGGATGAGTATAAGTGTAATACGAGAGCTTTAGTTCCTTGCAAATAGCGTATAATCTGTTTTAATGCATTAAGATGTGGATCTCTAGGCGCATGCATGGAGAGGCAGATTTGCTAAACCGCGTAAGCTATGTCAGGTCGCATGAAGGTTAAATATTTCAAAGCACCAACAAGTTAACGATAGGCAGAGGGGTCAATGATAGGTTCATCCATAGAAGCACTGAGTTTAGAATTCGTGCTAGGGGGTAGCAACAGGCTTACAATTCTCCATTTTGGCTCGTTTGATGATTTCAGTAGCATATTTATGTTGAGAAAGGAACATACCACTTGTGGAGTAAGTAACTGAAACACCTAAAAATATGTTAGTTTTCCCAAATCATTCATGTCAAACTCCGACTTAAGAGAAGAGATAATGGCAGCCTTGAGTGTGAGGGAGGAGGCTATAAGAATGATATCGTCCACATAAACCAATAAATATGCATACGCATTGTTTCTGCGTAAGATGAATAGAGAGTTATCACTTTTGCTACACAAAAACCCGATGTTGAGAAGGTAATGGGAGACCCGTTGATACCATGCGCGTGGTTCCTGTTTTAAACCATACAAAGACTTACAGTGTTTGCAAACATGAATTGGATATGAGGGATCAGTAAAGCCAGGTGATTGATGCATGTAGACTATTTCTTTGAGAGTTCCATGAAGAAAAGCGTTTTTGACATCAAGTTGATTAATTGACCAATTTCTGCTTAAGGCCAGACTGAGAACTGTTCTAATAGTGGTAGGTTTGACTACGGGACTGAATGTTTCACTACAATTAACACCAACCTCCTGAGACTTACCATTAACAACTAGTCGTGCCTTATACCTTTCAAGAGAACCATCTGATTTGACCTTGTGTCAATAAATCTAGTGACAACCAATGATATTAGCATTATGTGGGCAAGGTACTAAATCCCATGTCTTTTGGTGAAGTAAAGCATTAAACTCAGTTTTCATAGAACAATTCCAATTACGGTCAAGGAGAGCGGACTTAGGACTGGTAGGAAGAGGAGAAATAGATTATTAGAAGATATCATTTCCATTATTGTATTTATCTTATCTTTGGTTTTGATCTTTCCCTTATTTATAAGGATCTCATCTCCATATGTATTGTGTGTGTGTGTGTGTGTGTGTGTATATATATATATATATATATATATATATTCACGTTATGATGAATGAGAAGGTAGAAAAGATTACAGTCAATATTCACTTTATTATATGGTATCAGAACCCTAATTCTCTCTTCTTCCCCACAAATCTTCTTCTTCTGCCGACATTTTTTTTTTCTGCCCTTACCTTCTCATACGATGATAGGTGAATCTTCCAACCCACCTAGAACACCTTTTCATCCTGCTTTTAGTGTTAACAACATCAAGAACTTGATCCCCATTCTTCTTGATCGAACTGATGGTCATTATGCCTCATGGATGGAACTCTTTAACATCCATGCATGTGCTTATGATGTGCTTGACCACATTAAACCCGATTCTCCGCGTCCTACCGATATCAGTGCATATATCTAGTTTGGTCTAGATGTAATTGTGAAACAGTGGATCTACGCAACAATCTCCACAGATCTTATACAAACTTTCATGAAACCCGTGCTACCGCTCAAGAACTTTGGAATCGAATTGAATAGATCTTTCCAGATAATAAAGCAACTCGAGCAGTCTACTTGGAGGAGCAGTTCAACACTACTCGTCTCGATTCCTTCTCAAATATTAATGATTACTGCTCTCGTCTCAAAAACTTGGCTGATCAACTCGCAAACGTGGGCAACCCTGTCACACCCCCAAACCAAGGATGGCGGAAACGTCCGGGGGTGGAGGACTTCATGTAGAGTATCACAACAACGAGTATAATAGTGCTCAAAGTAAATACAACCATCATAAATATAATTGAAAAAAAATTACACCAAAGTATATGTTTACATGATTCAAATCAATTACATTATGATACAAAATGAACTGTTCGACGATTTATCGTCCCATCCTCAAAACGTGGTTGATTTCCTGTTTCACTGAATTCCTGAGAATACAAGTAGTTTTGAAAAGTGTCAACACAAAGGTTGGTGAGTTCATAAGCTTTTGACAGTAAGAGTTTGAAAATCGATCTTTGTAAAGAGATGTATGTTACCAAGAAAAATCCAATATTTTCCTTACAAAAGTTATGTAGTCCTAAATACCAGGACCGAAAATGAACAAATATTTGTCATACTTAAAAAAATATAAAAGTGGTTTTAAATTGGCATAAAACCCTTTCTGATGTGAGAAAAATCCCGTAATGAATGATGTGTAGTCTTAAATACCAAGACCAAAAGTATACAATAAAGTATGTAATTGTTGATGTAAAAAGTGATTTTAAATCGATATAAAACCCTTTTTGATATGAAGGCGTACAAGTATTTTTCCATACTTAAAGTAATTTCAGTGAGCTAAATAGACATAACTCGCTAATTTAAAGTTAGAACCCGTAAACCTTATGATTGTTAATACCACATGTGAGCTATCATAACCATACTTGACATAGACGGCCTCGTAATACGACGTTCTTCAGGCGTCGCAGTTAAATGACACTTGTCACTACAGACCTGCCGGTCTAGCTATTGCAAGCAGCTCTGGTGTGGGTTTGTCAAACCCAATATAGATCTATACACAACTATCACGTTCTCCCTACAAGAGACTCTGGTTACAATTTACAGGACTTTTTGACTTTGTTACTTTGGAAGTAACCCGAAGGGAATGACTCACAAATTTATTCATTAACAGATTTACGTGAACTAAACTGAAAACCTTTGGTAAATAAGTTTGAGAAGTAAATGATACATAAACTATACCTATTATAGTTTATCCAAAACGTTTGTAATGTATAAGAATTCTTTTATGAATGCTTTAATGCTATGAATCCATAAACTATGCTCATTATAGCTTAATATACGTGTTCTAAATGAATGAATAATCTTATCATGAATGACTATATTTCAGTTTATGATGATAAACTAACAAGGAAACACATTCAATATTTAGAACTTATCGTTATACACTTTGCTCAACATAATACAAAGTGTTATGAAAGTTATAAACTGTTAACAAATTTTCAACCTTTCTACACTGTTTTTGAAAAGTCATAGAAAAATCATACGAAGTTGAAAACTAAATCCGTAAATTCTGAGAGTTCCCAAAATGTGTCTAGTTTACTCATAATTTTTATCATGATTTTTAATGACATCCAACTTGGGTGAAAAAGTCCATAATCACAGACTAGTCCGGATTGATGTTTGAAATGATAGGCAGTTTTGTAAAAATCACCATAAATTGTAGAAAAATCGTATGGAGATGTACAAGTAGTCATTTTAAAGCTAAGAAGTGGAACTACATGCACCTAAAACAGTTTTGAAAACTAAAATGTTTAAGTTGTCCAAAACAGTCCGTGAATGGGGTTGAACTTTTCTGATGAAGGCTGTTAGAAAAGTTTAGTTATGTTCTTGGTGTTTTAACTTGTATTCTCCCCCTAAAAACTTGAGAAAACATGAAAATGTAGGGGTATGAACTCACCTTGAGTGATTTCAGTAGGTAAGTGTTGAAGAAGAGAAGTGTTCAACCCAAGAACACTTGAAGAATCACTTGAAGATTCGAAGATCTAACAAGAATGTGATGATGTTTGTGTAAGCAATCTATGATTTTGAGTAGGAGGATGTGTAATAATCATAAGAAAGATGATGATACTTACTAATTTTAGGAGAAGAGTCTTGGAGTAAGCCTTGAAATTCTCGAATTACAGAGAAAAAGATGAGAGAGTTTGGAGTGTGATTCTTGGTAAAAATGAGAGAATGGTTAAAGTGTGAGGAGAGAGGATGGATGTTCCAGCCCTAAGAATGTGGGAATAGTTGAAAATAGTGAGAAAGGACCTATGAAGTGACTAGGGATGGGCTGGTGGTGAATAGTGACATGGAGTGGGTATGGGAGTGGTTGTTTGTGTCATAGAAATAAGTAAAGTCAACACTCTACCTTTGTACTTCACCCACTCTCTTTTGGATAAGGTTTTATCCTTAAAAATGTGATTAATTAATAGTTAAGGGTCCTTATATGTTAAAATAAAGTTTTGGGTGAAAATCCCATGTTAAAACAATTAAAAACGGGCCTAAAATGCGAATTTAGTCGAAAACCGGGAGAAAAAGCATTCCCAGCGAGACCTCTCGGTCCTAGGCTGAGGTTCGGTCCTTGCTGGTGCTGAGCCGGAAGCGAAGTGCGAACCAGAAGAAGAAGGCGAAGGCGAGGGGCTCAGTCCGAAGGCTCGGTCCGAAGGGTCAGAAGCGAAGGTTCGGTTCGGTTCTTTGAGTGAGGTTCGGTTCGATTCTTTGAGTGAGGTTCGGTTCGGTTCAGCAGCCTTCTTCATCAGGAGGGTTCGGTTCCTAAGGGGACTTTCGATTCCTAAGAGGGGTTTCGGTTCCTAAGAGGACTTTCGGGTCCTAAGAGGGGTTTCGGTTCCTAAGAGGACTTTCGGGTCCTAAGAGGGGTTTCGGTTCCTCAAGCCCGTTTTTCGCGTAGACTTCCACTTTTGGGCTATTTTCGCCAAATTCGAGGGTCGGAATGCCCCGAGTGATTATAGAAAGTTGAGAGAGATTTTGAGAGAGATTTGAGAGAGATTTTACATACTTAGAGAGATTTGGGAGAGCTTTGACATTCTTGGGGAGATTTCTCATACAAAGAGATATGTGGGAGAGATTTCACATTCTTAGAGAGATTTGGGAGAGATTTGACATTCTTGGAGAGATTTCTCATACAAAGAGATATGTGGGAGAGATTTCACATTCTTAGAGAGATTTGGGAGAGATTTGACATTCTTGGAGAGATTTCTCATACAAAGAGATATTTGGGAGAGATTTCACATTCTTAGAGAGATTTGGGAGAGATTTGACATTCTTGGAGAGATTTCTCATACAAAGAGATATGTGGGAGAGATTTCACATTCTTAGAGAGATTTGGGAGAGATTTGACATTCTTGGAGAGATTTCTCATACAAAGAGATATGTGGGAGAGATTTCACATTCTTAGAGAGATTTGGGAGAGATTTGACATTCTTGGAGAGATTTCTCATACAAAGAGATATGTGGGAGAGATTTCACATTCTTAGAGAGATTTGGGAGAGATTTGACATTCTTGGAGAGATTTCTCATACAAAGAGATATTTGGGAGAGATTTCACATACGTAGAGAGATTTGGGAGAGATTTGACATTCTTGGAGAGATTTCTCATACAAAGAGATATTTGGGAGAGATTTCACATACTTAGAGAGATTTGGGAGAGATTTGAAATTCTTGGAGAGATTTCTCATACAAAGAGATATTTGGGAGAGATTCTCGATAAGAAGAGACAGAGTGAAAACGATTGAGAGCGGTTTCGTGTGTGACGATGTGAGTGTCCGGCTTCGCAATGCAAGGTCCGTAAACCCCGTTAAGCCTTGTTTAAGGATCTTGCATACTCCCGATGAGTATGTAACATTGTTTTATCGGTTTGGCTCTCCACGTACCACCGTTTTAGGTTAAGGAGATCTAGATATACGCACTTTTTGATTTATGATCTCTCATTAGAATAGAGAGTTGTTTAGAAATTACATAACATAAACTCTAGTACCTACGGGCAAATTGAGTTGACCGGTTTGACTTGTTGACTTTAGTTGACTTTGACTTGACCGAAAATTGACGGTTGTCACAAACCCTATTAATGAAAATAAGATGGTTCTTCAAATGATTTCCAGTTTAACAAAAGGTAATTATGACACCATTTCTACCCTCATTCAACAAACTGATCTGTTACCAAGCTTTAATAAGGCTTGTTTTCAGCTTCTTTTGGAAGAAACGCGTAGGAATAAGCAAGCCTCTCACACCCCACAAGCATTGGTCACTCAAAAATCTACCGCTCCTGTCTCCGACAATATCTCTCAAACCTCTGAAAATCATAGCAACAACAACACTTCTCGTAGTAGCGGCATAGGTGGCTACCGAGGAGGTTACCGGGGCAGTTGTGGTGGTCAACGAGGAAGAGGACAGGGACGTGGACGCTTTAACAATTATGGGTTTGCTCCTAATACGTGGCAAAATCCATGGTAGTACCCATCTCTTTGGACTATACCACCTTGTCCATATCCAACAACAGCCCAATGTTCTCAAATGGGTCTTCTCGGCCCAACTCCACGTCCACAGGCCCGACAGCAACAAACCAATGGTTCACATGCCTATTACTCTACTGATCATACTACTCCTATGACTCCAGCACAACTTGAAGTTGCGTTTAACACCATGCAGTTACGTCCTCTAGAAAATTCATGGTATATGGATACCGGGTCTACTTCCCACCTCACAAATGACTCAGGTAACTTTTCTCATAAGTTTTCCTCAACAAACCCACATCCAATTATTGTTGGTAATGGCACATATATTCCTAGTCTTGGTCAAGGTTCCACTACTTTATCTTTTCCAAACCAATCCTACTCTCTTCAAAATGTTTATCATGTTCCACAAATTATCAAAAACTTAGTTTCCGTACGAAAATTATGTCATCATAATCTTGTCTCTGTCGAATTTGACTCATTGGGTTTTTTCTGTGAAGGATCTTATCACAAAGAAGGTCTTAACGAGGCATAACAGTATCGGTGATCTATATCCCTTCCCTTCCTCAAACACGAAACCAACTTCCTTTGTTGCTCTTTCGGCTGTCTCTCCTTCAACTTGACATAATCGTCTTGGTCATCTGGGGAATTATGTTTTTAATTTGCTTAAGCCTAGTATTTTAAAATTTAGTTCTATATTTAATCATTCTTGTAATGCGTGTTCTTTAGGAAAACATTGTCGTCTACCTTTTTCTTCATCTCAAGGTATTACATTTGCTCCTTTTGATATTATACACGCTAATTTATGGACCTCCGCATTGAATCTAAACTTGGTCACAAATATTACCTTGTCTTACTTGATGATTTTTCTCATTTTATTTGGACCTACCCACTACAAACAAAATCCCAAGTTTTCAATACCTATCTCCACTTTCAAACATATATTCAAACACAATTCCATCGTAACATTAAAAACCTACAGTGTGATAACGGAAAAGAATTTTATAATTCTATGTGTCATCAACTTTTCACTTGTCCATACACATCACCTCAAAACGGAAAAGCTGAAAGGATTATACACACCATCAACAATATGATCCGTACTAACCTTCTTCATGCCTCTCTTCCACCTCATTTTTGGCATCATGATCTCTCTTTTACTACATACCTTCTCAACATTCTACCATCCAATGCTATTCGAAACAAAACTCCCACTGAAATTCTCTACCTAAGAAAACCCACTTACTCTCATCTAAGAACCTTCGGATGTCTTTGTTATCCGAACATATATTTCACCACTCCTCACAAATTAGTTTTGCGATCCATACCCTCTATCTTTCTTGGTTACCCACCTAACCACCGTGGTTACCTGTGTCACATTATCTCCACCAACCAACCTATTATTTCTCTTCATGTTACTTTTGATGAACAACAATTCCCTCACCAAAATTGTCATACCTACCCTCCTACTTCCTATGAATTCCTTGATGATATACCCCCTCTCCTTACTTTTCTCATCATACCCAAGCCTCCACCATTGACACATCTAATCCTTCATTTCCTCCGCATTCCGATAACCATACTACCACCGATAGCACCACCCAAGATCCATCATCGATCTCTCCCACTCCTACCGCTCGTGACAATCCTCATACTATTCCTCCTACACCTACCCCTCCTTCTCAACCACCTAATCAACCTTACATACACACAAGATCTATGAGCGGTATACACAAACCTAATCCTAAGTATGCTCTTCATTCTACTTCTCTCTCTCTCTCCCATTCCGTCTAATCCTAAATCTACTCTTCTTGATCAAAACTGGAATAGTGCTATGACTAATGAATTTAATGCTTTGCTTAAGCAAAACACGTGGGATTTGGTTCCTCGTCCACGGGATACTAACATCATTGGTTGTGATTGGATTTTTCGTCACAAATTTAATTATGATGGGTCTCTTGAGAGATATAAGGCTCATCTTGTAGTCAATGGGAAATCACAGGCAGTGGGTGTTGATTATGATGAAACTTTCAGTTCTGTTGTCAACCCAACCACCATAAGGACAGTTCTTAGCATTGCATTGAGTCATCAGTGGCCAATTCATCAACTTGATGTTAAAAACGCGTTTCTTCATGGCAATCTCAAAGAAACGGTTTATATACACCAACCACCCGACTTTGTGAATCCATCTTTTCCTGGTTATGTGTGCAAGTTACGTAAATCCTTGTATGGCTTAAAACAGGTACCAAGGGCTTGGTACCTACGCTTTTCGCACTATCTTCTCAACATCGTTTCGTATACAATAAGAGTGATAATTCTCTTTTTATTCTCAATCGAAATAATGAGTGTGCATATCTGCTGGTTTATGTTGATGATATCGTACTCACATCTTCGTCCTTGAAACTCAAAGCCGAAATCATCACCTCTCTAAAATCTCAATTCGACATGACTGACCTTGGCAAACTCACATGCTTCCTGGGTATCTCGGTTACTTACTCTAAGGGCCGTATGTTTCTCTCTCAACAGAATTCCACAAGTGAAATCCTCAAACGCGCTAAAATGGATAATTGCAAACCGGTTGCATCACCCGTTGATACAAATTCTAAACTCAGTGCTTCTGCTGGAAATCCTATTGTCGATTCTACCCTTTATCGCCAATTAGCTGGGGCTCTCCAATATTTGACCTTCACTCGGTCTGACATAGCATACGCAGTCCAACAAATTTGTTTGTTCATGCATGCACCCAGGGAGCCACATATTCATGCTTTAAAAAGGATCATTCGGTACTTAAAATGCACTATGCATCTTGGTTTACATCTATACCCTTCTACATCCTCTCAACTCATTTCTTACACCAATACTGATTGGGGTGGCTGTCCCAATACACGACGTTCAACTTTTGGTTACTGTGTATTTTTTGTTGATAATTTGATCTCATGTTCTGCCAAGCGACAACCTACTCTTTCTCGATCCAGTGCCGAAGCTGAATACCGGGGTGTTGCTAACGTGGTTGCCGAATGTTGTTGTTTTGGAAATCTACTTCTTGAGCTTCATATACTGCTCAAAACTGCTACTTTGGTCTATTGTGATAATGTTTTTGCGGTTTACCTTTCCGGCAATCCTGTTCAACATCAACGCACGAAGCATATTGAAACGTACATACATTTTGTTCGCGATAAGGTCGCTCTTGGAAATATTCGGGTTCTTCATATTCCTTCCACTTACCAATATGCGAATATCTTCACAAAAGATTATGTGACAACCCAAAAGTTCCCGTTAGTTTTAACGTCGAAATTAATTACGTCAAAAAATTAGCCAAATTTATCCCAAAAATATTTTTGACCGGAATTAAACCCGTTGGAATATTTTATATAATATTCGTTAAGCAAAAATAAACTCGTAAATTATCTTTCCATTTTATTGGAAAAAGTTTATTTTTAATTACTACCATTTAATCGGGTGCGACCAAAAGCCCCGTTTAACGACAGGATCGGGTAGATTTCCACTGAGCCCCAAATCAAACTGTGACATCCCCATTTTTACGGCCAGAAAAGACCGATTTTGTTTATGCTTTATAAAAATCAGAGTACTTCTTTAATAAAAGTGTTGCGGAATTTTTCCCCAGAAAAACATGATAAATACGTTATTAAAACATTTTCGAAGAAACGTATTTTATTCATTTTAAAACTTTTGGGATGTCATCGTCAATACAGGAACATAAGCATAAACAAAACTTACATTCATTTACACTAATGATTTACATCTCCTTTATTCTCTCAGTGAATTATGTCTTCGTATTGATACCTGTGATACAAAGAAAACTGAGTGGGTCAGGCTTGGGAGCCTGGTGAGCATATAGGGTTTTCAACCCACAATAATACATTTATTATATTCAATTATCAACAATCAACCCAAATACCCATCCCCATTATCTTCTTTAAGGTTTTACCCTAAGAATCGATTATACTTTCTTCATTCATTCCTAAGGGTTTACCTGAGGAACTGGCACACAGTCCATTTGCTACCACAGTTTATACAATAGGCACTACGTCGCATAGTCACCAGGGTTCATACAATTGGCACTACGTCTCATAGTCACCAGGGTTTACACAATTGGCACTACGTCTCATAGTCACCAGGGCTTACACAATAGGCACTACGTCTCATAGTCACCTGGGTTCATACAATTGGCACTACGTCTCATAGTCACCAGGGTTTACACGATAGGCACTACGTCTCATAGTCACCTGGGCTTACTCAATAGGCACGAAGTCGCATCGTCACCAACTATTCCATCTACCCATGTTCTACCCAACATTTTTGTAGATATAAATACAAACACAATTTAAATCATTTAACACCCGTATAAAAACATCAATTCCAAATCCATCTCAAATAGATAATTAATATACAACACATAGCACGTATTTCATAGCTAATACTTTATATTTATGTATTAGAAGAAAGTAACTATGCACTCATGCATCTAAACAACAATATATATAAATATACACATAACACGTATTTTATAAAATACTTCATATTTATGTGTAAGATGAAAGTGACTACACACTCACTTGATCAGAAGATGATCTGACAGCACTACGTCTTGCAGAAGTAGCGCCTCTCCGCAGATCTGGAAGATCTTCACAAAAACCGGCTCCTCGCGGGCAGGGCTTCGGCTCGGGAGTAACGCTCTTCGGGATTCTCGGGGCTTCGGGTCTCGCTTCGGGGTTCGGGAATGATACCGGGGCTTCGGGATATGATTTGCACGCAAATCGAGGCAAAACTTAGAGAGAGGGAAGAGTTTGAACAAGAGAAAATGGCTGATTTCGAGTTCTATTTATAGGCTGAGGGTCTGGGATTACGCGGGGCGTAATCTTAAATTACGCAGGGCGTACTCAGTACGCGGGGCGTACTCGGTTACGCGGGGCGTACTTTGACGTCACTGCATGCGTCGATCTGTGGCACTCGAGTATTGGTCAGACAAGTTGCATCCGACTGAGTACGCGGGGCGTACTCAATTACGCGGGGCGTAATTGACTCGTCGAACTTCTAAATTGCGTAACTTTCGCATACGAGCTCCATTTTCGACGTTCTTTATATCCACGCGAAGGTGAGACTACGTTCTACAACTTTCGTTTAGACTCCGTCGGCTCATTTTGACTTTTATTTTTTTATTAATTATTTTTAGAAGGCTCGGACAGGAAATCTTCGTTATAAAATCATAACTTCTTCATCCGATGTCCGTTCTCGCCTATCTTTTCATCGTTTCGCTACTAACAACGAGATCTTCGATTCTCATTTAGATTGTTTCGGCTAAAAACCGCTCGATCTCAAATCGAGTATTCGGGCTGCATACCGCTAAGTCGAAACTTAGAAAAATCATAACTTCCTCATACGAAGTCAGATTTGGGCGTTCCTTTTATGCACGCTCTCGGTTTAACAAAATCTATGACTTTTGTTTAGATTGCTAAGGCTAAATATCGCTCTAACATAAATTCACTTTTTACGTCATTCAGCGTCGTGCCGGTTCTGTCGCGAAACTTCGACAGGTCATAACTTCTTCGTTATAATTCGGATTTCGACGTTCTTTATATGTACGGAATCCTTGTAAGATATACTATAACCTAGTTAAGATTATTCGTTCTAAATAATCTTCTATCAGAAACTCATTTTTGACGCTTATCGTCTTTAAATTGACTAGCCCCGATCTACGGGCGTTACAATTATCTCCCCCTTAGGATGATTACGTCCCGGAATCATCAACGAAATAGGGCTTGTATAATGATTCCATATGTCATCCTTCCATCCTAAGTAATCACCGTGATGCTCAATCTTGCACCTGCTCTTCGTACTATGTTGGCTTTCAATCGTAACCTTTGAGTTACAAAATAGGTCCTTATTGAGGACTCCTTTTTCTTCTCAGGATAAATACTTTCCTTTATCTGTTGTAACAGACCGATGGGTCGTGCTCTACTGACCTCTCATCGCATGATGTAATGCTTAGACTTTGGTCTCTTAGAGTTAAATTCCAAAATGGAATATACCTTCCTTCATATTCTAATGTGATATAATCACATTTCAGCACGTAGCATTTCTGCCTACAAACTTCTTTTAACAACGAGCGCGACACTATCAATCGCATTAACTTCAACCTTCTGACTTAAGTCAGATGTTACATCTAACTTGGTCCTCTAGACCACGTAACATACTCCTCGTAGTCGAACTCAAATTTAAACATGACCACTAGGGTCAGAACAAGAACCATTTTACTAGTCATTACCGAAACAATGGTAATGACATACCAGAATAAAATGGAATCAATCACTAGCTTCTTGGTAACCTTGTGACTTTCCCTGATCCAAGTGCGAGTCCTGTGCTTCCGGTAGTATATGCATCTACTACCTTTCACACCTACTCATACTCGTCCCAGGTATTGTCTCTCAGTCGAACCAAGTCACTATACAAAAATCACACAATCATTTAACACATCAGGTACTAAAACCATAATTATCACATAAATATCAAAACCAGGGTTTACAATATAACTTGAAATGATTACACAAAAGTTCAAGTTCACCCTATACTATGCCTTTAATTGGCTACATCATAAGTTGATCCTTGGGTATAAATTCCTCATTCTTGATTCGCTTCGTCGAGGATCATGTGGAATGCCCTTGGCTGTGGTGGTGCGTTTTTCTTTGGGCAGTCTCTAGAAATATGCCCTTCCTCGTTACATCCGTAGCACACCCTTTTGTTGGATGCACACTTGTTGGCGTAGTGCCCCGTCTTCCCACATTTGTAGCAAGTCATATCCTCGCTACACTTCCCGAAGTGTTTCTTTTTACACTTCTCGCACCACTTAGCTTCATCTCTTCCTCCAAATTTCGAGAATTTGGTTTCTTTGTTGATTATTAAAGATCCTTCATGTTTCCTTTTCTCTCCAACTTCAGCTCTCTCCAGACCCTTTTCTTTTATTTGGGTTTCAACATTTTTGGCTGCCCAGATGGCGGCTTTCAAAGTGGTTGCTTGCTTGACTATCGGACCAAAGTCCGCTGGTAATCCATTGGCAAACTTGTTGACCTTGGAAAGTTCAGTTGGAACTAGGTATGGAATAAGCTTCATCTTTTCCGTAAAGCTTGTGGCATATTCAGTGATGCTCAATTTTCCCTTCTTTAGATTCTGGAACTCATTGTTGATTTCCAGGAGATCCTGCTCAGAGCAGTATTGCATTTTCAATTGTACCACGAACTCCTCCCAAGACATCTTGCTAGCTTCCCCCTTGGGCATCGAACCTGCCAGTAACTTCCACCAGCTCAGTACTCCAGATTTTAATAGAGGAATTGCAAGAGCGGTCTTCTGCCTGTTGCTACATTCGCAACTTTCAAACATAGTCTCCATTTCGGAGACCCAATCCATAACTTGCACCGGCGTCGGGCTTCCGGATAGACATGGTGGTTTGGATGCCATGAAATCCTTATACTTGCACCCACGACCATCATTTCCTCCATACTGGTTATTGCGTCTAACCACTGGTTGTTCGACTTGACCAATGATCCCACTAAAGTTTTCTCCTTCAGACTGCCCTCCATTCTCCTCGGGCTCTTCTGCTTGAATTGACGGTTCTTCACGATTCTGCCTAAGCAGGCGTCTTGTTTCTTCCATCTGACGATCCAACATCATTTGAATCATCATTTGTACACCAGCCATTGTTATCGGCTCAGGTGCATTAGCTACGACAGGCACTTGTTGAATTACAGGCGGTTGATTCCTGTTTTCATCAGCATTTCCAACTCCGCTTCTTGTTCTCACCATTTTTGATCTACACACCGAATAATTTCACCTTATTACTCCAAACGATTACATGCTAGTTCTAATATCGTATACATACGCTTAGAATCCTAAACACATAAACCTTCAGATCTGGTTGGCAACAAACCGTAGATCCGAACAAATATTATATGTCAACATATAACATTTAGCACATAAAAGCATTTTAGGCAACTTTCCTAAAATAAACTAGTGCTCGTGTCTAAAATTTATCAGACTCACATCTCACAATCTCCACTTAGCATCTTAAGTTTAAGTCTAGAAATCCTACAAATTCCTAGTTCGCTTAAACTAATGCTCTGATACCAACTGTGACATCCCCATTTTTACGGCCAGAAAAGACCGATTTTGTTTATGCTTTATAAAAATCAGAGTACTTCTTTAATAAAAGTGTTGCGGAATTTTTCCCCAGAAAAACATGATAAATACGTTATTAAAACATTTTCGAAGAAACGTATTTTATTCATTTTAAAACGTTTGGGATGTCATCGTCAATACAGGAACATAAGCATAAACAAAACTTACATTCATTTACACTAATGATTTACATCTCCTTTATTCTCTCAGTGAATTATGTCTTCGTATTGATACCTGTGATACAAAGAAAACTGAGTGGGTCAGGCTTGGGAGCCTGGTGAGCATATAGGGTTTTCAACCCACAATAATACATTTATTATATTCAATTATCAACAATCAACCCAAATACCCATCCCCATTATCTTCTTTAAGGTTTTACCCTAAGAATCGATTATACTTTCTTCATTCATTCCTAAGGGTTTACCTGAGGAACTGGCACACAGTCCATTTGCTACCACAGTTTATACAATAGGCACTACGTCGCATAGTCACCAGGGTTCATACAATTGGCACTACGTCTCATAGTCACCAGGGTTTACACAATTGGCACTACGTCTCATAGTCACCAGGGCTTACACAATAGGCACTACGTCTCATAGTCACCTGGGTTCATACAATTGGCACTACGTCTCATAGTCACCAGGGTTTACACGATAGGCACTACGTCTCATAGTCACCTGGGCTTACTCAATAGGCACGAAGTCGCATCGTCACCAACTATTCCATCTACCCATGTTCTACCCAACATTTTTGTAGATATAAATACAAACACAATTTAAATCATTTAACACCCGTATAAAAACATCAATTCCAAATCCATCTCAAATAGATAATTAATATACAACACATAGCACGTATTTCATAGCTAATACTTTATATTTATGTATTAGAAGAAAGTAACTATGCACTCATGCATCTAAACAACAATATATATAAATATACACATAACACGTATTTTATAAAATACTTCATATTTATGTGTAAGATGAAAGTGACTACACACTCACTTGATCAGAAGATGATCTGACAGCACTACGTCTTGCAGAAGTAGCGCCTCTCCGCAGATCTGGAAGATCTTCACAAAAACCGGCTCCTCGCGGGCAGGGCTTCGGCTCGGGAGTAACGCTCTTCGGGATTCTCGGGGCTTCGGGTCTCGCTTCGGGGTTCGGGAATGATACCGGGGCTTCGGGATATGATTTGCACGCAAATCGAGGCAAAACTTAGAGAGAGGGAAGAGTTTGAACAAGAGAAAATGGCTGATTTCGAGTTCTATTTATAGGCTGAGGGTCTGGGATTACGCGGGGCGTAATCTTAAATTACGCAGGGCGTACTCAGTACGCGGGGCGTACTCGGTTACGCGGGGCGTACTTTGACGTCACTGCATGCGTCGATCTGTGGCACTCGAGTATTGGTCAGACAAGTTGCATCCGACTGAGTACGCGGGGCGTACTCAATTACGCGGGGCGTAATTGACTCGTCGAACTTCTAAATTGCGTAACTTTCGCATACGAGCTCCATTTTCGACGTTCTTTATATCCACGCGAAGGTGAGACTACGTTCTACAACTTTCGTTTAGACTCCGTCGGCTCATTTTGACTTTTATTTTTTTATTAATTATTTTTAGAAGGCTCGGACAGGAAATCTTCGTTATAAAATCATAACTTCTTCATCCGATGTCCGTTCTCGCCTATCTTTTCATCGTTTCGCTACTAACAACGAGATCTTCGATTCTCATTTAGATTGTTTCGGCTAAAAACCGCTCGATCTCAAATCGAGTATTCGGGCTGCATACCGCTAAGTCGAAACTTAGAAAAATCATAACTTCCTCATACGAAGTCAGATTTGGGCGTTCCTTTTATGCACGCTCTCGGTTTAACAAAATCTATGACTTTTGTTTAGATTGCTAAGGCTAAATATCGCTCTAACATAAATTCACTTTTTACGTCATTCAGCGTCGTGCCGGTTCTGTCGCGAAACTTCGACAGGTCATAACTTCTTCGTTATAATTCGGATTTCGACGTTCTTTATATGTACGGAATCCTTGTAAGATATACTATAACCTAGTTAAGATTATTCGTTCTAAATAATCTTCTATCAGAAACTCATTTTTGACGCTTATCGTCTTTAAATTGACTAGCCCCGATCTACGGGCGTTACACAAACCCCTATATAAGGGTGAGTGGACTCCATAGAAACCTTTCCACTCTCTCTCTACAACTTGTTTTCGAGCCAAAAACATCCGTTTCGAGCCCCAAACTAGTAAGTAATCTATCATAACTTGTTGTATAGCTTAGTTATCATGCAAATTTGTGTTTAAGACATCAAATAGGGGCAAGATTATGTGTTTACGGCCCAAGAACACTCTTGGACCGTGAACACCCTTAAGTGGGGTTTTTAAGCCCCAAAACCCCTCTAAACTACCCCTAGGGCTTAGATATGACTTGTGGACTTACACCTTCGAGCTTAGAACACTAAAACCTTGCATTTTGGAGAGTAAACATGAGTTTACGACCCAAGAACACTCTTGGACCATAAACCCCTCTTCATAGGCCGTGAACACCTTTTAAGGTGTTAAAAATGCCCTCAAACACCTCCTATGGGCTTGGAAAATGTCTAGAAGCAACCCCATTTAAGTAAAGGCATTAAACATCAATTAAAGCAAGGAAATTGGAGTTTACGGCCGTAAACCCCCATAAAATTGGTTCATGGGTTGTAAACTCCCAAAAAGTGCCCAAATGATGCCCTGACTTCTTCATTTGACTTGGAAAAATGCATAGAACTTTATTCTCTACCATTTAAGACCTTAAGACACCAAAGGAATGTGCATATAGGAGCTTACGGCCGTAAACTCCTTGTTTCGGGCCGTAAACTCCTCAAATGGTCCATTTTGAAGCCTTAAACCCTTCCTAAGCCCTAGAATTGAACCTAGCCTAATTCCATAAGTGTTATAAGACCTTAATGCATCAAAGAACACACCATCCATGAGTTTACAGCCGTAAACTCATGGGGATAAGGTCTTAGGGCTGTAAACTCTATAAAGAGTTTACTCTTGAAGAGTAAACTCCCTATCTAGGCCATACATACCCTTAGATGTTACCCGGGACACCCCTAGCACTTAATCAAAGTGTTTTCCGCACTTTAGGATGCGTATACATGTTTAATTAGTATTATATTTACTAATTGTATGTAAACATATATCATCATATGTTAATAGGTCACTAAGCGTGTTCAAATCTTTACTTGACACCGAGCACCCAACCGGCACCTTCGTTCGATCCACTTACAACAGGTGAGTTCATACCCCTGAATTAACCTTTTAAATATTTTTACATGCTTTTATGGGGGGGAATACAAGTTAAAACATGCCAGTTATCATATCAACCACTTGTGATTGATAACCCGCATGCACAAAGATTTATTACACTGTCAACTGATTTACCAAGTATGATATTGTAAATGGTTTTCCAAAACGTCTCTAATTGTTCAAAGCTTTTCTCAAATTGTCTCTCGTGCTGTATGTTTTATTTCAAATTCAGTTACAGCAGCATTTTAAACAAAGGTTTTCTTTACTTATATTGTTTTATCAAAGTTATAATCAAAACTTGTTTATGAAAGATTTTCAAGGGTTTCTAAAGTTTTTCAAACTTATTTTACAAAAGAATACCAAGTCATGATTTTCTTAAGTATAAAGGTTTTCCAAAGTTTTCATCAAAGTTTTCTTCCATGTTTTTATACTCCTACTTTGTTAGATACTACTGCTTCGTTATACTTCTACTTAGTTAATGCTCCTACTTAGTTAAATGCTACTACTTTGTTAACGCTTCTACTTCGTGATACGCTTCTACTTTGTTAACGCTCCTACTTCGTGAAACGCTCTTACTTATTAACGCTTCTACTTTGTTATCGCTCATACTTCGTGAAACGCTCCTACTTATTAACGCTTCTACTTTGTTAACGCTTCTACTTCGTTAAATGTTTCTACTTAGTTAAATGTATGTCTGTGCTTGTATAGTTATATAAATAATGTTTAAAGGACTTAGGAAGGCTAGTTCTCCCTATTTCCTTTTCCTTGTTTGGATGTGGTCTGGTGGGATCGGATATCCGTCCGAAGGTCGTTTAATCATTTATTATATATCATATATACATGTATAGACATGAAGGTTTACATCAGTCAGTTTATTTGTGAGTCTCTATCATTAGCCCAATATTTACATCAGAACTCACTACACGAGATGCATCTTCAGGACACGGCCTTCTCCGTTGTCAAGTTGGTAACCAGAGTCTCCTGTAGGGAGAGTGGGCATTGTGTGTATAGATCTATACGGGATTGACACCCCCACACCCTGACTGCTAGCTACAGTCCACGGCCTACCAAGCCAAGGGGTGACAAATGTCACATTCTTTCCGACGCTTGCAGGGCGTCAAGTTCTCTAGTGTCTATCAATATGGTTATGAGTATCTCGGGGTTAACTTATAATTCATGGCCTTAAGGTAACGGGAATTAACACTGTATTTCTGAAACAACACTCTTAAGATCACTCTTTGTTTTAGACCTTGCTAGACGTATCATTCATTTGATACTGTCTGGGGTCTGTGCTCACTGTTTTAGATCTTGCTAGACGTATCATTCATTTGATACTGTCTGGGGTCTGTGTTCACTGTTTTTAGACCTTGCTAGACGTATCATTCATCTGATACTATCTGGGGTCTGTGTTCACTGTTTTAGATCTTGCTAGCTGTATCTTTCATTTGATACCGTCTGGGGTTTGTGTCTCCTTTTGTTAGACTGAGCCAGGCGTGTCGTTCACTCGATACTCTCCTGGAGTCTATGATTTCTTTTGCCTTAGTCAGCAGTATTTCCTGCTAAGGCATATGTTATTTTCCCCTATGTTTTCACTTGTGATATCCTTCTACTTCCTTTAAAATCAAATACCGTATTTTGGTAATGATAATATTTTAGCGAAAATTTTCTTTAAAACATAACACTGTCGGGTCTTGGTAGAAGACTGCTTTTATTTAGAAAATATAGAATTTTCTGGAAAGGACTCTAATACACCGTTGATTCTAAACTACTACTTTTTATAAAGTTATTTGAATAAAATGACACTAAATACTTATGAACTCACCAGCGTTTATAAAAATGCTGATACTCGCTTTCAAATAACTTGTATTCTCAGGTCAGCAATAGACAGGTACATCCCAGGAGCTTTTGGTGAAGACAGTTTAGTACCAAGCTGCACCTATATTATTACTTGTATTACTTTGATGTTTCTATGTAATGTAAACTATGTAAAACTATTACTATTAATGCAATGGTTGTTGTACTTTGATTACTATACTGCATATGTTGTGATACTTGACATGATGTCATCCACCCCAGAACATTTCCGTCGTTCCGGTTTTGGGGTGTGATAGATTGGTATCAGAGCATTGTTTATAGTGAGCTAAGTATATCAACTCATAAAAGATATATAGCCTATAAATACATAGGGATAAAACACTCTGACCAAGAATTATATTTTAAAATATAACCATATTTTACCAAAGTATAAGAACATCCATAATCTAAACACTCGAACACAAGTATCACAAGAAGAACAAGAATAAAAGTCTTTGGATGTTGAGCATTGCTGTCAAACCTGGGCAGTTATGTAATCGTAAGCTGGAATAAATGTAACCTGATCAACTACATTTATTCGAGATGCGATGAACGTGTGCTTGGGAGTGATAGTGGTGTTGCAACGAGTCTGAAACTTACCAACTAGGAATGCTAGAGCCAAACATAAAGTTTAAAATGCTATGGGAGTATTTTGGAATACTAAAAGACTCACATTAATCCCATAATCATATTCAGAAGATAAAAAACAAACAAGAAATTAAAATACCATAGGGGTATTTTAGGAACCATAGATAACCTTGTGTGAAGAACTAAAATGATCCTTATTGATATACCTACAATTACAGACGGTATACTCCCAAGGTTATATATAATAAGGATCACATAGGCTAAGAATGTGTGGTTTCGCTCTACTTCCTTTTCCTCGTTGGGATGTGGATATAGAGTAGTATCACATATTCGAATGCCTATCGGATCTAAGCTATATATGATTTGTATACCCTATGTAATCGTAGCAGGACTCGATATGGATCACCCACTGAAATGTTAATAATCTCTTAGGATTCTTTAGACATTTCCATTCTCGCACGAACCCTGTAGAAAACCCTATCCACTTCAGTGCTTGATAGAAGAGTTGATTCAGACCCAAAAGAGGTTCATTGAGAAGATTTCCAGTTCGGAAATAAATGAACTAGGACGAGACTAGTGAGACCACCAGGTGCCTATATCTTTTTAGGGACATGGTGGGAAATCCGCCTAAACTTCCGAGATTTCTAGTCTTCCATCATGAAGTGACGACACCCAGAGTCGGATTCGGAAGTAAGGCGGAGTAGAAATTCAATATGTCTATGAGAGAAGAGAACCCTAGGTAACTACCCGAAGGAAACCAACGCCGGTCCCAGTCAAAGATACGAGGTAGACAGAGGGAGCCAGTACATGGAACCCAAGAAGTGTCTTTTCCTTGTGTTCGTCACGCTAATGCACCCATAAAATAATACAATTGAGTGAGTTAGTGATTACACTACTCACACTATGTGTTAGGTAAATCGCCTTTTTCCCGTTGCAAGTAATACGATTAGAGCGGATCCCCACACCTCTATTGAGGATGTTTAGCCATAAGTCTTCATGAGCCTTTCTTCCCGCGGTCTTCGTTCCGAACTGTTCTCAAATCTTTCCAAGCCGGAGAGTGAAACCTTTCCCAGTATAAAGGTAACTTAGTAGGAACGACTCCCATCTTATGGCTCTTCTGATACTCATACTCATACCTTGAATACCCGGACTACATCATAGGGATGTAGGTCGACACTCAGACAACCAATATCCAAAGCACGGGAAAAATTTATGCCTAATATTGTAAGGACATATACGTCCAGGGTTAACCATCGTCTCTCACCAGCTGTGTTCCTTTCCGTGTAGGAAAACTATGCCTCCGAAGAAGCGTAACCCATCTGCTGGCAAGAAACCGACTCTCCTACTCGATGAAGCTATGTTCCAAGCTGCAGTCTCGGCAGCCGTAGCAGCTGTCATGGATCAACTGAATGTTAACAACGCCAATGTTAGCAAGAGCCCTATCGGAAATTCCGATCATAGTAATGGACAACAACAACCAACACCTGCCTACCCAGCCACCCAAGAACCTCAGCCAAATCCACTGAAGAGAAATCTCAAGAACGAGGAAGGAAGTACCTCGGCTCAAGGACCTTCCGAAGGGCAACGAGCTGAGACAGTCAATACCCCTGCCAACCCTTCCATTCCGACTTCAAGGAGACCATACCTAGGAATCCTTCCCCACTTCAACAAGTGTAGCTACCACCATCATGGTGTATGTCGGGAACTCTATTGTGCTAGGTGCAATATGAAGGGGCATACCGCTCGCGTCTGTAGAACCCCAGTTGAGTTTATTACATCAACCACCAATGTGGCGACCAATACAGTTTGCCGTTTATGTGGTGAGGTTGGACACTTCAAGAAGGACTTTCCAACGGAAAGAAAAGACAAGGACACAGGAGGAGTCTAACTCTAATGCTTGGAGAGAAGCATCAAGGAACCCAGTAGATTTTTGGTACGTCTCTCAATCTCAGATAACTAACCGAAAACATTAAAAGGCTAATTCTAAATGTAATTACTCTCCCGTTAAGGCGAAAGTCGCAGCACTGTTATAAAATTTAAAATTTCATCAGGTAAAACTATAATGGCTAGATATATACGTTACGGCTATGTATAATTGAGATGGAGAGACCTAGAGTGAGTGAATGCCGCCTCATTTCCTGTTCCTTGTTTGGTTGTGGATTTAGGGCGGAGTCGCTCAGTCAACAGTCCTCCCCACCTTAATTTTAAGTGAGTGAGTCCTGAAATAATGTTGTTGCTGACATAAAAACCTAGATACGAATTCATTCTGAAAGAATGTTATTGCTGACATTAATGACGAATTTAATTAATTTCCATAAAGAGAAAATTATAATTATGGATATCATTTAATATCAATATAATTATGGAAACCATTTAATATCTATCATTATTTAATTAAATAATAATATAATTTTACTAAATTCCTATTGGTGCATTGTAGCACACAATAAATGTAAAAAACACTTTAACATATATATATATATATATATATATATATATATATATATATATATATATATATATATATATATATATATATATATATATATATATATATATATATATATGAATGAGAGGGTAGAAAATATTACAGTCAATATTCACTTTATTATATAGATTAATAGGATAAATCATATTTAGGATTGGGTTTAGTAATACCATTATGGGAGCGGGTGTGGATAATACTTCGTGGGGTTGTCGGCAATAAGGGATTTGTAGGAGCGATCGGAGAGTGGATCGGAAAAACAGTTGTGGAGTTAGTTGGTGGGGGTGACGAATTGGATGAACCAACATGAGGGCTAGTTGAAACTCAAACATGGTTGTTTGGGATAGAACTTTTTGACTAAGTAACAGGAGATGAAGTGGGGCTCGATTATGAAGGTGGAGTGATATTATTTGACATGTGATAAAGAATATTTAGAAAAGGGGAGAGTGGTGGATTATCGAGAAAGTCATAAGAGAAGGAGGGATATGAGAAACGATTTTGGTAAGGAAATGTATTCTTATCAAAAGTAACATGACGGGATATGATTGGTTTGTCAGTTGAAAGAGTGTGGCATAGATAACCACGGTGATTGTTCGGGTAACCAAGAAAGATGGAAGGAATGGATCTAGGAGTGAGATTATTTTGAGTGGTGGTGGAGATATTCTGTAACATAGACACTCAAAGGTGCGTAGGTGAGTGTAGGTGGGTTTGCATAGGTATAGAATTCTGGTTGGTGTTTTGTTTTAAATGGCAATGGAAAGTAATATACTAATAATATATGTGGCTGATGATAGAGCGTAATGCCAAACAGATGGGGGTAGAGATGCTTGGAGAAGGCTAGTACTAATCATATTGTTAAAGTGCAAATTATTCCTTCAACTTTGCCATTTTGTGGTGAAGTATAAGGGCATGTAAAATGAAATGTAGTACCGCTTTTAAGGAAAAATTGTTGGAGCGGGGAGTTATTAAACTCTCTACCGTTGTCACATTGTAAGGTTTTGATGTTGCGATTAAATTGGGTTTGGATTTGTGTATGAAATTGTTGGTAGATGGTAAATACTTGAGATTTAGTTTGTAATGGGAATGTCCAGACGAAGTGTGAAAAATCATCAAGTAAATTTATACAATACAAGAAATCATTTGCCCGATCAACAGAGACGATATGTATGTGTAAATGGTCGATTGACCTACGCGTGTGAGAACAGATGACCGGAAAACGAGAACTGTAGATTAATAAAATAATAATGGTGGGTAATATGGAATAAACAAGAAGTATACTTGTAACCAACGATTACACTGTTGCTAACGTCCATATTAACTAATACAGTATATAAATACATTCCAAACAAATTTATAAACTAATTCACTTTTATACATTTTTAATCGCAAACCTGAGATATGTTTCACTCTTTCGAAGTGTAGCACACTTCCACATACCTACCCTAGGATTTTGTCTGGTCCGCCGCTACGCATATATTATACATAGACACGTAGTGAATACTGAATATTCCCAACAACCTAACAATGGCGAAACAAGAAGAAGAAGTGATTCTACTGAATCTATGGGCAAGCATGTATGGGATGAGGGTCAGGATCGCACTTGCTGAGAAGGGTGTTTCATACGAATACAGAGAAGAGGATTTGAGGAGTAAGAGTCAGCTTCTCTTGGACATGAACCCGGTTCACACGAAGGTTCCGGTTCTCATCCACAACGGCAAACCGATCTGCGAGTCAAACATCATTGTTGAATATATCGATGAAGTCTGGAAAGATAAAGCTCCATTGCTTCCTTCTGATACTTACGACAAAGCTCGTGCCAGGTTTTGGGCTGACTTCATTGATAAGAAGGTAACTTTTGACCTTTCTTGGTTTTTTATCTTCTACTTACCAGGGTTTATAGTTGACGTTTTGATTCCCTCCTTCAAGACTATTGCAAACAATTTAATTTTGGTCCTCCTAAATCTTTTGAACGTGCGTTTTGATTTAATTTTCAACCCAGATCTACATATTTCATTATAAAACAATTTCAGAAATCCTATGGTGATTTCCAGTGATTGTAAGGTGTTAAAGGCAGATCAAGAACTTGTAATTGAAAAAATCACAAGATGGCCATTAATTACTCATGAAGAATGTTTTGGGTGTTTTCTTGTTTTGATATCATTTCTTAACCTAAACAACTCAAACCCCATTTGGTTTACTTTGGGTGTAACTTTGCATCTGGGATTCTTTCTTTCTTTCTTGAATCCATGACTACATATTCAAGAAATTCACTTCGTACCTGTTTTGATGCAACTTCCTATATATGAAACAAGTCAATGTTTGTTCGAATCTTGTATTCAAGGGAAATGGTCTTAGATTATCGAATCTTTTCTCTAACATCGTATAAGGAAATGTAGGTATTCCAAATTGGGAGGAAGTTGTACACAACAATAGGGGAAGAACATGAGGCAGCAAGGAAAGAGTTTATCAATTCCCTTAAACTGATTGAAGGAGAACTTGGAGAGAAGCCTTACTTTGGAGGTGAGAGTTTCGGATACGTTGATGTGTCTTTGATCCCATTTCATTCATGGTTTCATTCCTATGAAACATATGGGAAATTGAACATACAACAAGACTTCCCAAAATTGATTGCTTGGGGTAAAAGGTGCTTTGAGAACAAGGAGAGTGTGTCCAACAGTCTTCCTGATTCGCTAAAGGTCCTTGCTTTTGTTCAATTCTTGAGGAGAAGATTTGGACTCGATGAATAGAACTTTGAGGTATCAAAGCCAATATGGTTTTGTTCAGTTCAACACGTGTATCGGATCTGTATTGTTGCTATTTTCCCTTTTTTGTCATAAAAAAAACACTTGGATGTGTTTGTCACATATAAATAAAGAAAGTTGTGTTTTCAGATGCATTTCTTGATATGCTTACATTTTTTCAGTAAGTGTATTTTATGTATGGGATTGGTTACATATCTGTGAGATTTGAATCGATTAAAAAAGAGCGGATGTTGGGGATGATGCTGTTCTTGTCAAAAGCTTGGAACAATCAAGAAGTTATTTTATTTTTATTTTTTTTAACTTGTAGTTATTTTATGCACAGCTACACCACCAATGGCTGCATCAAGAACGTTGTTCCAGTTTCGTTTGAATTGAATTTACATAAAGAAAAATAAGAAAAATGATACAGATATGAACACACATATGCACTGTAAGTAACTCTTATTTGGATATAAATATAGGACGAAGGGAGTATCTGATAATCAACCACAAATTGAGCTCTTATAATTAGAGATGACAAAACATGTATAAGAAATTAATAAGTAAAATGAGTAGAAATTGTGAATTTTTAATACATGCATCAACGTGTTTTCTTGTCTCAAAATAATCCTTGGTGCAAGTTAGTTGAATTAAATTAGACAAAAGTAACAGAATTATGTTATAAGCAGATATGCTATTTGCATACAGAACTTAAAAACCAAGCTCGTACATTTGACCTTTTTTTTAGACTGCATCAGCCCATGAACAAAATCTTTATTTAAATATAAAAACTAAAACAACTTACAAATATAGCAAGATTTCAACCTACTTTTCTTTCTTTTGTCTCACAGTAGTTTCCTTTTTGAAGGACGCAAAAGTCCCTGACAAGTGTGTGTGTGTGTGTGTGATGGAAGAATTACAGCATCTAATGAAGAGTTAGTTGATTTACTGATAATTTTTTTAACTGCAACAGCCACCAACTTGAGAAGCAGATCCATCTCTTCCTCCTGAAGGCCCCGGATTGCCACCACATCCAACTTTAATTCCAAAAGACTGCCAATATTCAATTAAAAAATAATACATACCTTAATTTAGCTCACAAATATAATTTGGAAATGATAAAAACAAAATTGGACTTGCCTCATTTGATACATCAAATATTCCATCTTGAATCTTCTTGTAGATTGTTCCAGCTGTGTTTATGAATGCCTACAACAAAACCCAATATTGATTGATAGCAAGAAAAAATTTCTAAAAGATGTTAGAATGTTCTAGAATACCCAAAACGATTTTAGAATGCCGTGGAAGATTCTAGAACATCATGGAAGACTTTGTTTTTATCGTGTTTATGAATTATCACCTCCTCAACATTCTGAGCAGTTTTTGCAGACGCTTCCATGAACACGAGACCATGTTCGTTTGCAAACTGTTCTCCTTCTTCAGTGCTGACAGCTCTTCTGTGTGCAAGATCACACTTATTACCAATAAGCATAACAGTCATGTTCTCATTTGCATGCTGCCTTGCATCCTCCAACCAGCTAGCAAGGTGATTAAATGTTTCCCTCCTGCATGTTTCATACAATTAACAACATCTCAAAATAAATAAAAATAAAAAATGGAATTCATTTATAAAAAAAAGATATATTATATAACCTGGTGATGTCATAAACCAGAAGTGCACCAGCAGCGCCTCTGTAGTAAGACCTTGTTATAGATCTGAATGATTCTTGGCCAGCCTGATTAAGTAGAAAATAAGAAAAATGAGTGAATTCATTATAAAAGGAAAAGAAAAGAAAAGAAAAGGAACATTTATTTACAAACCGTGTCCCAAATTTGCAGTTTTACTGGTTTGTTATCGATTGTGATCATTCTGGCTCCAAATTCAACACCAATGGTTAAGTCATGGACTGGTTGAAAACGCTTGTCTGTGAACTGTAGAAGAAGGCATGACTTCCCCACCCCTACAGACATCAGTTGGATTATGTCACTAAACGACTAACTGATAGATGAAAAGCTAGCTTATAAAAAATAACGTTTGATAAAACTAGTTTAAATATGTAAAATGACATAAAAAGGCATATAGAAGATTGTGTTACTTATAATTAATAAAAGGGTATAATTGAAACGTTAGTCTGAATAGTTTTTTTAAAATACTAGCTTACAAGCTACTATTTTATTTGCCAAACATGACAAACTAAAAAAAACTAGCTGTGTGACTTGACAAACATAACACAAATTACATTAATCGGACACATAAAGATGCAAAAAATTATTTTGGGAGCTTTTTTTTTGACATTGCTTGTAACGTTACGAGCTCAAAAGGCAGAGGTTTTTCATATTTTTGATATTATTTTATTCATTTTACTCTACAGATCGATACTATAAATAACCGTTGTGAGAAAGTTTTACTGAGGTTTGTTAAGCTTTTCCGTTTGTTGATGTGTGTAGGACGTGGCACTGTACATATCTAAACAAAAATCTAGTTTCTTTAAAGAGATAAAATTTCAGATTCCAGACATATGTATGGGATTAAGATTCCTGATGATAAAATTCCTTTAGAAAGAACTTGATCCTCGGCAAAAGTGGGTAACGGATTCAGAAAATTTGGATCTGAAAGAGATCGATGATTCAAGTCACAGTCTCTAAAATATTCTGTTACCTAAAAATTCCATTGAAATAAGCCAACTACTCTGACGTTGTTTCAATTGATCAGAAAAGTTTGAGGACATAATTTGAAAATTAAAAAAAGCCTGAATAATCTCATAAACAACCGGCATTCCTATTGTTTTGAGAATGCGATCGACACAGATTTGATAAAAAGAGGAAACAATGATAAATAATCAGAAAACAAAAGACGATTCAGAATTGAAGCAAATTACCTGTATCTCCAATGATGATGTACTTGAAGAGATAAGCGTAGGACATGATTATTCAGATCGCTCGGATTTTAAAAACTTATCAAATCAAAAGCGCCAAATAAATCGTGGAAACTTGGAGATTAATTATTTCGAGAGAATCGACAATCAATCAATCTAATTGAAGAAGACAACTTTTATTAGATTGCGTAATCCTGCATTACGAATTTACGATATTGAATTTCCGATTTGTGCTTCGCTGTCGCGGATGCAGAGACCACCGCCTTAAAATTTTGATAAATATCACTATATGCCAAGAAAAAAAAAAGGAATTTGAAAATTTATTAGTACATCTAATTTTACGTGAGAGCGTTTTGGGATAATTGCATGAATAGTTAAAAAAATCGTTTTCTAGTAAAAAAAAATTAAAAAAATTCGGTGTTGTTAAAGAAATGACACAATAGCTTATTGATTTTCAATTTGGGATCGGGTGGGGTGACATTATCATTCCATTCCTTTGTGGATAGAATTCTTATATGGTTAGGTAGCAATGTTGTTTTCGGGAGATAAACATATTTGGTCCATTATTGAAGTTCAACAAGACAACTCTTTGGGACCATTTCTTTTTGCCAATGTTGTAAAAAACGTTCGACGTTAGCTAGTCGGTGGACTGGGGTCAAGAGATTAATCGGTTAGGCGGAAATTTATCGGAGGATTAATCAGGGACCATTAATTGCTAATTTGTTGAATTTTAAAAAATTAAATATGACTAATGATGTGACCTGGCTTCAACCGGATTAGTGCTACTGAATCAGGTTCCTCATTTTCTTTGCAAGATCACAAGAAAGAGAGGCCGTCAGCCATTTCCCGGGAGGGTGCTCCCGGAAGAACGCTCCGACGGTCAAGTTAGAAAGTATCTAGGGTTTTGAGTGTCTTCTTTTAGAGAGAAGAGCTTACCTTGTGAGTCCGAGGGTGCATCCTTTTATACCTAGCGCTCTTGCCCAGTCCGTACTGGACAAGATCGCTTTTTGGGGAGACAAGATCAGAGGCGCTGATTGGAAAGCCGTGCGTCCTTAACCGTCAGGGCGCTCTCATTGGCTCTGGCGGTAATGGCCTGACCCCACTGTCTGTCCCTTGATTGTCTCTTTTGTCTTGAAGCCGGGAGCGTTCTTTGGCGGGCGCGAGCCCCTCGCCTGGGCATTCTATCCCCAGGAGCGCCAGCGGGCGCTGAGCCTGCTAGGCTTAGCCTGACTGGAACGCTCGACGCTTCGACTAGGTGCGATTCTGTCGTGCCGCCTTAGGCACGTCATCAAGCCCCCCAGTCTGGTAGCCGTAGCGTTGCAGCGTTAGTTACAGCGTTCCGAGCTTAATTTGTTTACACGTGTTAGTTTTTCTTTACCCGTCGTTCCGCCCTTAATGGCGACGTGACTGCGCATGATGGCTGGCAGTTACGTCATCGTGTCAGACATTTTAAATGCCCCGCCCTTTCCGTTTCTTTATAAAGACGCTTGTAGGGCTTCTTTTTGCCTTCACTCTTTCTTCATCCTTCTTCGTCTTCCTTTCTCTGTGTTTTTCTCCTTTCTCCTCCTCTATGGCGAGTCTTCGTGGTATCCTTCCCTCCGCCACTGAATACCGCCAACTTGAAAAATCATATGGTTTATCTTCTGTGGAGGGTGTGGAGTTTCCTTCTACGAGTTCTAGTATCTCCTCCCCCCTCCCTTATGGAAAAATCGGGGTTTATTTGAAAACCCTAGACGCTGGCATCCGTTTCCTGTTGACAGACTTTCATGAAGAAGTTCTCCAGAAGGATGGCTGCAGCTTGCAGATGCTGACCCCGAATGTTGTTAACAAAGTGGTAGCACTCGAGATGATTTGCAGGGCCAATGGCTATCTTCCCGACTATTTTGTGTTTAAGTACTTCTTCAGATTCTGCGTCACCGGAGATAAGTGTACCTTTTCAGTCTGGCGAGGAGGACATGCTCTAGTTCCCGAAGGACGAACCCCCAAGAACTGGCAGGACAAGTGGCTGTGGGTGAATCAGGAACTGCTTGGGAGTGGTCGGTATCGTGCAAATACCTTTGCTGATACTATCCCCAAGCTTTTCCCCCACAATCAAGGCGTTGCTAATTACCTAAAGAGTGTCCAAGTAACTCCTGAGGACTACTCTGAGGCCCTCCTCTCCGGTGTAGGGATGAGTCCCTCTTGGAGTCGCCGTGGCAAAATGGCGGTGTTCTTTTGCAATGTTGATGGTAAGTGCTCTGCCTGGCTTTCTCTTTTCCTCTTTTCATTCTCTTTTTTTTTTTTTTCTTTTTTTAGGTGACTGATACTTCACGTTCTGGCTTTCCCAGGTGTTGAATCCTCTTTGTCTATGGATGAGGTTTTGCGAAAACGCTATCGGGGTAAGCTGGAGTGACGCGAGGTGGATCTAGTTGACCGGCTCCCTCCACCTCGTCGGGTGGTCCAACTTACTTTGACTACTTCCCCTTCTACTTCTCCTACAGGTGAGTTAGTTTCGGAGACAAATCCCCTCCACACTCGCCCTATTTCTGCTGTCATGCCTATGGGTAGTACCCTCTCCTCTTCCATGGAGAGTAACAAGGATAGCAAAGAGGGTATCAGCGCTGATGTTCGGCGTATGCAGGCAAAGAGGAAAGCTATTTTGGCCATGGGTGAACCGATTACTGGCGCACCTATTGTCGCCAAAAGAATTCAGACTAGGCGTAGCTTTTCCTACCTGTTGAATTCTATGCCTTCCATGCCAACCGGCGTGGTTGTGATCCCTGATGACGACGCGCAACAGTCCGAAGGGATCCATAGGGCGCGTGATCAGCCCGTTGTTTCATCAATCTCACCCATACCTGTTCCAAGTGTTCTGTTTCTTCCTTCGAAGCTTTCTCTTGTCAAGGACTCTAGAGATCCTGGCCAGGCATCTCTCCCTCTGGGCGGTGTTACTGGGGAGAGTTCTGCCAGGTCCCCTGTCTTTGCCCCTTCTTGGAATCTTCACAATGATTCTCGGTTATCCGTTCATGCCAATGCTTTGGAGTTCTCTCGCCATGCTTTTCCTCTTGCTGCAGTTAGTGACATGGAGGCCATGGGTAACCCTGCTCTTTCCCATAACATGGCTTACGCCGCCGCGCAAGTAGAGATGCACAAACTCAGGATCCGATCCGATCCGATCCGGTCAACAATCTGATCCGGTCAAATCCGATCCAGTCAACAATTCGATCTGGTCTAATCCGATCCGAATCCGGTCAAAATCGGATCCGAATCTGGTCAACAATCCGAATCCGATTTGAAACCGGTTTGATCCGAATTTTGTTAGCTTTTACCAAATTTTCCGACGGTTTAAGAACCGGTTTTTGTAGAATCCGGTTTGTGATCCGGGGGTCAATCCGATTTCGAGTCCGAAAAGCCAAACCGGTTTGAATCCGGTCACCGGTTTAATCCGATCCGGTTTGGTCAAAACCGATTTTGACCGAAACCGGATTTCGGATCGGATCGGTTTCATTTTGAGGATCCAGATTTTGTGTGCATCTCTACGCGCAAGCTATGTTTTACCTTGTTGCCGGCTCCCGACGCATCCATTCCCTTAGTAAACTGGAGGCTACTCATGCCATGTGCGAGTCGCATGTGGTAGGGCTGGAGCGTTACGTTGGCGAGCTTAGTGAAGACCTCCAGCTTTCTGACCAAAAGTGTCAGCTCCTTGTATCTGAGAAGGCTTTGGAGTTCTCTCACCATGCTTTTCCTCCTGCTGCAGTTAGTGACATGGAGGCCATGGGTAACCCTGCTCTTTCCCATAACATGGCTTACGCCGCCGCGCAAGTAGAGATGCACAAACTCAGGATCCGATCCGATCCGATCCGGTGAACAATCTGATCCGGTCAAATCCGATCCAGTCAACAATCCGATCTGGTCTAATCCGATCCGAATCCGGTCAAAATCGGATCTGAATCTGGTCAACAATCCGAATCCGATTTGAAACCGGTTTGATCCGAATTTTGTTAGCTTTTACCAAATTTTCCGACGGTTTAAGAACCGGTTTTTGTAGAATCCGGTTTGTGATCCGGGGGTCAATCCGATTTCGAGTCCGAAAAGCCAAACCGGTTTGAATCCGGTCACCGGTTTAATCCGATCCGATTTGGTCAAAACCGGTTTTGACCGAAACCGGATTTCGGATCGGATCGGTTTCATTTTGAGGATCCAGATTTTGTGTGCATCTCTACGCGCAAGCTATGTTTTACCTTGTTGCCGGCTCCCGACGCATCCATTCCCTTAGCAAACTGGAGGCTACTCATGCCATGTGCGAGTCGCATGTGGTAGGGCTGGAGCGTTGCGTTGGCGAGCTTGGTGAAGACCTCCAGCTTTCTGACCAAAAGTGTCAGCTCCTTGTATCTGAGAAGGCTATCCTTAATGATGCTAGAGCCACTTTAGAGGCCAAGTTTGACTCCCTTACTCAAGTGAATGAAGGCTTGATGATTCAAGTTGAGAGTCTTGAGCGTTATGCTGCTGATCGTGACAAGTTAATCTCTTCTTTGCAAGAGGATGTGGGTGCCTCTCGCCGGGATTTGGATTGGTTGGTACGTGTGGGTGTCATTCGTATTGTGGACAAGCTGATTGAGCATTCGGATTTCACGAATACTATAAGTCTCATTCGGCACGCTGCTTTTGTGGCTGGGATTGAATCTGTTCAGAAAGTGACCGCTGGAGCTGGGTCTGATGACGTTGGTGCTTGTCTTTCCTCCACTAGTCCGGCAGTTAGCGTGGATGATGTTATGTTATCGTTTGCGAGTATGGATCACACATCTTTATTGGATTTGGGAGATTTGGATATTGGGGGCCTCCGGGAGTTGTGTTCTTTCTCTGGTTTAGAAGGTACCCCAGAGGGTATGGTGACTCAAGGGTATGAGACTATGCAGGTGATCGAGGGTGACGCTGGCCAGGATGGCCAGGATGTTGAGGATGATGGTGATCGCGACATTGGGGTGGGTGACAAGGGTATCGTGGTGGGAATGGTTGTTGGCGATGGACATAGTGATGGTGAAAACAAAGATGCTCCAGCATCGTGTGCTACCCTTCCTGGGGCGTGAAAATATTCTCTATGGTTGTTCTAGTTTCCTTTTGTTGTTTTTATCTGTTTCACTTTGGGCATGTAATGTATGGGATTTTCTAAAAATTTATCTTTTGATTGTATGTAAAGACGTTTGGTGTGCTGGGTGTCCAGCTGCATGCTCTAAGCATTACTTTCTTCTAACAATATTTTGATGCACTAGGCATTTTGTTTTGCTCACATTAGTATCGACACACTAAGTGTCAAGGCTAGGTTCTCTAAGCACCCGACAGTAAAATTTAACGCGTTAAGTATTTAAACATTTTATAAGATTTAATACACTGAGTATTACAATTTGGTATATCAACCATTCGATTACATTGACCGTGGGCTCCAATACACTAAGTATGAGAATCATGTCACTAAGCATGGAATCGAGTACACTAAGTACTTAAAAGTGTGGTATACTAAGTATGACACTGAGCAACTGGGGCTGTTTGCCACTTTGTCCTTAAAAGAAAAACTTCTTTAAGTTTCTAGCGTTCCATGTTCTTGGTATCCACCTTCCTTCCAATGTTTCCATCACATATGCGCCATTCCTATTTGCTTCTATGATCTTATATTGGCCCTCCCATACTTGGCCCAACTTGCCTTGAGGTTGGGTTCGACTTGCCTCGTTCCTTCTTAGCACATACTTGCCTACTCTGAACGCTTTCTCCTTTACCCTCTGATTGTAATATCTTTCTGTTACACGCTTATATGCAGCTTGGTGTATCTCCAACTTCTCGCGCCTCTCTTCAAGGACATCCAGATTCAACCTTAGGTCTTGGGCATTGCTTTCTTCATCCGCATTAACGGCTCTTAGCGTGCCAACCGTTATTTCCATGGGGAGTACAACCTCCATTCCATATGTTAGGCTAAACGGGGTCTCCCGTGTGCTTGTTTGTGGAGTGGTTCTGTATGACCACAACACTGCCGATATCTCCTCTGCCCAATTCCCCTTTGCCTTAACCAACCGTTTCTTGATCCCATTCACAATGGTTCGATTAGACACTTCTGTTTGCCCATTAGCATGTGGGTGCGCCACCGATGTGAACCGCTGATTTATCCCTTTACTGGCGCACCATTCTCGAAAAGGATTTTCAACAAATTGTAGGCCATTGTCACTGACGAGCACCTTAGGTGTTCCGAACCTTGTCATGATATTCTTCCATACAAACTTTATCATGTGCCTTCCTGATATGCATGCTAGTGGTTCTACTTCAATCCATTTTGTGAAGTAGTCTACCGCCACCACCATGTACTTCAGCTTTCCAGGTACTTCCAGGAATGGGCCTACAATGTCTATGCCCCATTGGTAGAATGGTCATGGGATGGATATGTTCTGCAGTGGTACCAACGGGTTTGCTTGGATTTGAGCGTAAGACTGGCATTCCCCACACTTCCTAGTCACTCCCAGCGCGTCTTGGTGTATAGTGGGCCAGTGTATTCCCATCCGGAGCACTTTACCTGTTAAAGCTCTAGCTCCTTTATGTGCGCCCGCCTAGCCTGCGTACGCTTCCTATAGCGCCTCAATCCCTCTGGCCTGATCTACGCATTTCAACCATAGTGCCGTGAACCCTTTTTGATACAGCTCCCTGTTTATCAACGCATATGAGGGCGCCTTTATACCTATTTTCCTGGCTTCATTGTGGTCGTCTGGTAGTACTCCCCTTTGCAAATACTCCATAAATGGTGTCATCCATGTCGGCCCAGTGGTTGTCAAGGTATTTATCTGCCGCTCATCTATACTTCTTTCACTGAGTACTTCTACCAAAACCTTCTTCGATAGATGATCGAAACATGTAGATGCCAACTTGCTTAAAGCGTCTGCCCTTTTGTTCTCGCTCCGAGGTATCTGCTTAATCGTGAACTGTCTGAAGGATTGGATTAGTTGTCTCACCATTCTCACATACCTCTCCATTCTCTGATCTCTTGCCTTAAAACTTCTGTTAATTTGGTTCGCGGCTAATCTCGAATCTGTTAGGGCTGTCACGGCCTTCGCACCCATTTGTTTGGCTAAGCGCAACCATGCGAGCAAGGATTCATACTCCGCCTCATTATTTGAGGTGTGGAAGTCGAACTGAAGGGCATAAGTCACTTCCTCTCCCTCTGGGCTAGTCAGGATTAAGCCTGCCCTTGAACCTTCCCTACTGGACGCCCCATCGGTATATAGCGTCCATGAGCAGTCGTTGGTTGGGACTTCCTCTACTGCCCAGATTCTTTCCTTGGCTGAGTTTCCTTCGTCTGGAATTTTGACCAAGAAATCAGTCAGTTCTTGCCCCTTAATTCTTGTCCTTGGATGATAGCTTATATCATGCTCCCCTAGCTCAATTGCCCACTTTGCTAGCTGACCCGACGTTTCTGGCTTGAACAATATCTGTTTGATGGGACAATTTGTTAGCACCTCAATTTGGTGTGCTTGGAAGTAGCGCCTCAAACGTCGCACTGCGTAAATGAGCGCCAGGACTAGCTATTCCAGGGTGGGGTAATTGACCTCAGGGACCTGTAATTCCCTACTCACGAAGTATACCGGCTTCTACTCTCCTTCCCTTTCTATGGTTAACACTAAAGATATAGCTTCGTTTGAGGTCGAGAGGTACATTTGCAGTGTTTCCCCTGGGATGGTACTGGCCAGTGTGGGTAGCTTGTGTAGTTCTTCCTTGACCTTCTGGAGCACTTCTTCCGCTACGGCTGTCCATTGAAAGTTGTTCTTTCAATACAGTCTTTCAGTGTGTGGAATAGTGGCATGGCCTTGTCAGTGGATTTCGAGATGAACCTACTCAGGGCCGTGAGTTTCCCATTCAAAACCTATGCGTTTCTGAGGGTGCCTGGGGGTGGTGTCTCCATAAACTCGTCCAATTTAATTGGACTAGGCTGGATGCCCTGCTTGGTAACATAGTATCTCAAGAAGTGTCCTTCTTCTACCCCGAATGTGCATTTAGCCGGATTCAATTTCATTTTGACCCTTTCTAGCGTACGAAAAGTCTCCTCGATGTCTTGCAACATTTTGTTTTCATGGGAGCTCTTAAACACCATATCGTCGACATACACCTTGATATTCCTCCCAATTTGCTTGGCAAAAACCGAGTCGACCAGGCACTGGTATGTAGGTCTCGCGTTTTTCAATCCGAAAGGCATCTTGGTGTAACAAAAGGTGCCATGATCCGTGTAGAAAGCTGTTTTTTCTTCGTCCTGCTCGTTCATCAGAATATGATGGTATCCCTTATATGCATCCAGGAAACACTTTAGCTTAAACCCTTGCAGCGACTCCACTTTCTGGTCGATCTCCGGGAGGGGATAGCAGTCCTTGGGACATGCTTTGTTCAAGTCTGAGAAGTCAATGCACATACGTCATGACCCGTCTTGCTTGCGCACCATAACCAGATTAGCAATCCAGGTTGGGAAAAATGCTTCCCTTATTATTCCGGCCTCCGCTAGCTTAGCTACTTCTGCATTAGTTGCCCTGTTGTGGTCCCCTCCCTGGACCATTTTCTTCCGCTTCACTTCCTTTGTCCCTGGCTTGATCACCAGTTTGTGCTCAATGACCTTCCTATCCACCCCCACCATGTTTGTAAGAGTCCATACAAATATGTGCTTGTACTGTTTGAGTAGGTTGACTACTGCTTCCCTTACATGACCTGGAAGGTCGTGACCAATGCTGATCGGTTGATCAGGGTATCCTTCGTTGATTATTTCATTTCCTTTTGTCGGGTCTTGTCGCAGTTTCTTTGTTTCCTTAGTCATCTCTGTTGGCTTCATGACCGTAAAGCACTGCAATTCCCTGGGAGGGGTGGCAAGTACTGCGGCTAGGCCCGCCTAAGTGTCGAACTTCAAGATTTCATGCATGGTCGATGGGACCGCTCCTAGCTTTAGGAGGGTCGTTCTTCCCAAGATAATGTTGTGCTCTGCCGAATGTCGAATGACCACGAAGTCGATTAGGACTGTCTTTTTTCGTTGTTTATCGTGGCTGGTGATTGTCAGGGGGAGATGAATCGTGCCCAACGGGCACAGGCTGTGGTCGGTGAATCCGACCAGTCTCCCCGCCGTGGGTCTCAGGTTGTCTTTCCAACGATCTGGGAGAAACCTAAAACAATGATCATAGATTATGTCTGCCGAACTCCCGGTGTCGACGTAGACTTTGTGTATGGTTACATCCTTGATGGAGACCTGGATTACCAATGGGTTATCACCTCTCCATCCTTCCGGACGGGGGAATTGCACAGAGAACGTGAGCGTTCGCGTTGGGGGCCTGGGGACCCATCGGTTTGGCGATTGTGCCTCCCTACTTCTTTTGTTACATATCATGAATATGTCCTTGGGTTGAACTCCTTCTCAAGGCGCGTTCTTGGCATTTTCGACATCAAATTTGGCTCACAGGCTCCATGCTAATTCCATTAAGTCTCCTTTGAGCTGCTTTTCTTCCATTTCCTTCTCGAGTACCGAACAACTAGCAGTGCCGTGTGTCTTGCTTTTGTGGTATTCGCAATACCGACTCTTGGGTGACTTGGCTGGTTGCTGTTTTTCTGATACCGTGTACACCTCCGATCGAAGAATCTGTCTGTCGTCTCTATCGAATGGCCGAAACCTCGCTTGGGGCCTTCTTATCTAGCCAAAGTGCCTGCCTCCCCCTCGAAAGTCCGTGTGGCTTGGATTGTGGCGTTTAGTCGTCATAGCATTTAGGTATGCCTGTTTTGCTGCTCCACCTTCTTCCTGCCTCAGGTATCGTTCTACCCTCTCCTTTAATTCGGCCCTCGTTTGGGGTTTCTTACTCATGAGCTTTTGTGACAAAGGGCCTGGTAAAAGTCCCCACGTGAAAGCGCCAGCTATGAGTCCTTCATTGTGTCCTGGCGTGTCTAACGTGGCGTTTATGAACCTGGTGAAATACTCTCGCATGGTTTCACCCTCCTTTTGCTTTCAGCCTATTATGGAATGAGAATCTCCTTTGTACTTTCATAGCTGCATGAAGTTGGTAAGGAATAATTATTTAAGTTGAGAACAATTAGAGATGTTGCCTGGATGCAACGTCTTGAACCATGTGTCTGCATTGCCACCGAGAGTCATCAAGAAATATGTGCACCAGAAGCTCTCATCAATGTTCAGAGACGTCATTGTCCACTCATATGTGTCGATGTGGCTGTCTAGGTCGGTAGTATCATTATAGGTTTTGAGCATTGGCAGTTTGGCCGTGTTTAGTATTTCATAGTCTAGCAACTCTTTGACAAATGGGGATGTGATGCTGCGAGAAAGGCAATCTTGGGTTGGAACGGTTGATGTTCCTTACGACTGGTGTTGGAGGTTTAAACCGTATGACGATAATGCATGATAGCCTGGACTTGGTCCGTAAAAGGGGTGTTGTTGAAATGGAAACTGGAGAGAATAGCCAGAAGAGAAGGGGTGTATTGGTGTTAAAGGGCTGATTGTCGAGGCCTACTGGAGGTTATGGTTGGAGGCAATGGTCGGTCCGGTCCATGCACCCGCCATTGAGTAGATAGGTGGTGTATGAGCTACCATAGCCTGCACCAGTGGGGGTAAGGAAAGCATTGGGCCCGTTCAACCCGTCACCTGATTGAACGGTGGCACTGAAAACGGCGGCTGAATGTTGAGAACTTGGCCTTGTGGTAGCATCGTTGAGTGGACTGGTGGTGGTTGATGCGTTGGTGGTACAAAGAATGGCGGCATCTGAATGGATGTGGTTAAGAGTGGCCCCGTCGGAGTTGTTCTCGGCTGGTGAGTTGTTGGTTGCGAGGCGGTGTTGGTGGTTATCGTAGAGCTTCCCTCACCTAGGGTTGCTCTGTTGACCGCCGTGGGCGGTGGTATTTCGTCCAACGTTGCCATGGAGCGTATGGGACTAGCCTGATGGCCATCATGTCCATCGCTGCCGTCAGATGCCATTGATTCTTCAGCCTTTTGCTTTTTTTTTTTTGTGTTCTTCGTCTCACAAATGGATGGCTCCAAATGATGTGAACTGGCTTCAACCGGATTAGCGCTACTGAATCAGGTTCCTTGTTTTCTCTGCAAGATCACAAGAAAGAGAGGCTGTCAGCCGTTTCCCGGGAGGGTGCTCCCGGAAGAACGCTCTGACGGTCAAGTTAGAAGGTATATAGGGTTTTGAGTGTTTTCTTTTTAGAGAGAAGAGCTTACCTTGTGAGTACGAGGGTGCATCCTTTATACCTAGCGCTCTTGCCCAGTCCGTACTGGACAAGATCACTTTTTGGGGAGACAAGATCAGAGGTGCTGATTGGAAGGTCGTGCGTCCTTAACCGTCAGGGCGCTCTGATTGGCTCTGGCGGTAATGGCCTGACCTTACTATCTGTCCCCTGATTGTCTCTTTTGTCTTGGAGCTGGGAGCATTCTTTGGCGGGTGCGAGCCCCTCGCCTGTGCATTCTGTCCCCAGGAGCGCTAGCGGGCGCTGAGCCTGCTGGGCTTAGCCCGACTGGAACGCTCGGCGCTTCGGCTAGGTGCGATTCTGTCGTGCGGCCTCAGGCACGTCATCAACTAATATCATCTCAAAGTTCGTAAATATCATTAATATGATAACAAAATAGGTTAATATGATTAATACAACTCTAATCATGTCTCAAGTTGTTTCTGTTGAAATAAAACTTCTTCAAAATGTTAAAATTTCATCGTTTTATAATGTTTCACTCATTATGTATGCAAAGATTAATCGCTAGGCGTCCTCTAATCGGTCGAGTAGCGCCTAGGGATTAATCGGGACCTAGTCAGGATTTTTACAACAATGCTTTTTGCTCTTGTATTGCACCCACTTGTACATTAGATTAGAGACAATTACAAGTTTCTTCTTCATGCTTGCTATCTTGATGATATGACCTTCATTGGAGATTTAGAGGATGTGGCTAGAGTATTGGACATAATTAGGGTGACAGGTCCAAGATTGTGTCTTGAATTGAGTATCAATAAAACTGACTATTTTGGCATTTATATGATGGTAAGAAGCTTCTTGCGGGTTTATTCCCTGTTGACATTGGGCGACCGTCATTGGTGGGGGGGGGGGTGAACCTTCTTGGAGGAGCTGTTAGTAGAAACGTGAGTTTTATTAGCAGGTTAGCCATGAAGAAAGCTACCAATGTTGTTGATTCGGTGCACCTTTTTTCACGATTATGTGACCCCCATAGTGAGCTCCTTTTGATTCGATTTTGCATAGGCCTTGCCAAGCTTTTCTTTGGCTTAAGGACGTGCCAACCCGTTTACATGCAGGGGGTGGCTATGTTCTTTGATAAATGTTTATGTAGGTTGATTGAGGATATTATGGTTTGCGGGGGTCCTTTCTTTGGGGACATTCAATGGCGACTTGTTTCATTACAAGTTAGGTTTGTTAGTTTAGGGTTGTAGGCAATGGTAAAGGCTTCCTCTTATTCATTTGTGGCCTCATGAGCTCAATCGTCGGTTTTACAAGACCACATCTTACGAGATAGCGACATATGTGGTATGAATTATAATTATGTTTGTGATTTGGCTTGTCTTCATGATATGATTCCGGGCATTGACTTCAACGGTTTCACTAATAAGGACAACACCCCTCCAAAATCCCAACATTCATTGATGAGTTCCCTTTTTAGTAAAATTATCCAAGACATGGAAGTTCACTTCGAAATGACTATTAGGCATAAAATAGTTTTTGAGTGTCTAAGGGCACCACACGCTCAGGATTTTCTTATGATCCCTTTAATTCTGGTTGATGAGACATTCCCTATTTGTCGCAAGGTGTAACATCCCGATGTTCAGGTACTTCTAAATTCATCCCTATAATTTCATTTCATGTCAATTGGTCAAGTGATAACATTCTTGGGGTTTGGACACAGCGTGTTGGAGGCACCAACACATCGTGTCTGAATATTAAAAGGTGCGGGTATTATTTGGGCAACACGACGTGTTTCACCTCGGAACACGGCATGTTGACCGCTGAAAATGAAACCCTAATATTCTGGGTCTTTCTTCCTATTTAGAGGAATATGGAGGCTAGGGTTTATTTACCCTCAACCTCCATCATCCCCCCAAGCTCTGAAAAAAAACCCTAATCATTTCCTCTCCCATTTGTGAAGCTAGTTGGTGTTTTGAAGGAAGAAGGTGAAAGAAGGAAGCAAAGATCCATCAAGAAAGCCCCATTCTTCAGTTTGGCACTCTCCTGGACCTTTGTAAGACCCGATTTTATCATTCAAAGTTGTTAGATCTTGAGTTTTGTCCCTTTTTCTCCTTGTTCTTGGATGTTACAATGGATGGATCTCATAAAGTTTGCAACTATATGAATCTCAGGTCAAGGTGACCTAGTAGTGGCTTGGATATGCTCTTTAACCAAGTTTTGATGCCATGCATAGAGATTACGTCATAAATCCCCTTTTTGACCTAATATGGGTTCAAGAAATGAATTGAACATGATGTCTAAAAAGCACCAACCTGTGGGATGGTTTAGGTGTTAGAACCACTTCCGGAAGGGATGGACTTCAGATCTTAAGGATCAAGGGTATTATGGTTAAGCACTTGCATTGTCAAGTTTGTAATTTGGGTTTTTGGACCATTTAGTAGTCCCAATGGATGAAGTTGGAAACTTTATCCTTCATAATCACATTTTTGGTCTAGATCTGAGTTTTGGAGCTCTTGGGGGTCGAAAAGGCAGCTAAATGTATTAAGCTGTTGGAACTCTGGAGAACACGACGTGTTGGATGAGGTTTTCCCGTCTGTTTGGATGCTCGAGGAACACGGTGTGGTCAAGGGGAATGCGATGTGTTGGGTCAACATGGACTATTGACCTTGACCATTGACTTTGACCAAGTTGGACTTTGAGGGTATTTTCAGATTTTGATGGAATTGGTCACTTGATGAATGTAGGTATTGATGTGCACAAAAGTACCCACTAATTTTAATATTTATAACCTAACAAACTTAGACTATCTATGCACTTATAGGCAGTGTACCTAGTCAGATTACAGTATAGCTTAGGTAAGTCGGGTGTCGATCACAGGGAACGGTGGATTAATTTAATATATTTGATTATAGGTTATAGGTTACACGAAAATAATAAATAAAATGGTTTAATAAATCTCAAATTAACAATTAACAACTCTCGATAAACTAACAGGAAAGCACATCTCTTCAGGTACTTTGGTTTAGATAAATTACACCTTAAAACATAGACAATTGCATACACAAATTCATTTATTCAATGTTCACCGATTCCTAAAATGATTAGATTCGCGTTCACTATAACTAATCCTTTAGCAAACAAGTCAATTCAAACAGTGATCAGTTGATTAAACTAACATGCTTCCTAGTGTTCAGTTCGTATCAAGCAAGACTTGTAAATATAGTTAATCAATGTAGACATTTAATCAACCTCTTGTTGATGGTCATCAAACAAGGCTCACACATTAACTTACTTATTCTCAAGTTAATCCTAGTTTCACATTCGTTATTTCTAGTCTTATAATCTCGATGGTCATCAAAAATCATAAGAGACAAGCAAATCAAGCAGATGTTCAAGCAACTCAATTCACTTAACAATTAACAGAAAATAATCATCATTAACACATAAGGATCTTTTAACAAGCTTGGCAAGATAAATTAAACACAAATAAACTATTTAATATAGCGATTGGTCTAATAATCAAAGCTTCATTCAATCATAAACACAAAGTAAAAGGTTTTTACACCTAAATCAGAAACTAAATATAGAAAAATACCACAATAGAATGCTAAACATGGTCACGTCAGCAAACCATATGATAATCAACATGTATCCGCTCTCCAATCCTTCCGATCTCCGCTCCCATTAGCTTAACGGCCTTCCGGCCGCCTTCTAGACCCTCAAAACGGCTTAACAGAAGTTAATTATCGACTAAATTAGGTTAGAAGTCGAAATCTACCTCCTGGTTAGCTAAAAATCGATATTTATAATCTTTGTGGCCGACCTAAGTACGCTGGGCGTACTTAGGATTACGCAGCGCGTACTCAAGATAATCACGCGATCAAGTCTATCCGGTGCAAAGGTGTACGCGGCGCGTACTATTTCCTTACGCGGGGCGTACTCACTTTTTCAGCAATTTTAATATCTTTTAACTTCTAAGCCCGGTTCCCGATTCAGTCTTTTCTTTTGTGCGTCATCGGCAACAAATAGCTGCAAAACATAATTCAAAGCATTATGAGTACTTTTTAGTTCTAAAATAGAATAAATAAGGCCAAAATATTAAGATAAAGTGTATAAAAATATATATAAAAATACACATATCAGTATTATGCAGAGAGATGAGATTTCGGAGTCGGACCTCATCATTTCTATTTAGTATGTGAGGTGAGTTTTCCTTACTGTACTTACAGGTCGAAGGCACCAATGTTGGCCCTTTGGAGTGTTATCTTGATTATCGTATGATTGAGTATTGTAGTGATCTGTTATATATGTATCATGGTAGATAGGATGATGATATGCTTAGTGCTCTATAAGATTTGTCTGCTTGTTATTGGATGGTTAATTGTATGTTTATCTATTATATATATGTGTCGACACGATGTATGTGTGGTTGGGTTGAGGCAGTCCCGCTTTGTGCTGAATGCTAATAGGCCCAAGGCGGCCCGGATAGACTGAAGGTCAGTGGGGCGTACCAGTTAAGCCGAAGGCCCGGAGAACGGTCCAGATAAGTTGAAGGCCTGATGTAGCGTAACAGTCATGCTAAAGGTTCTGTGAGCGGTCCAGGTAGATTATACGCCGGTGGGGAGTTCCATTCAGACTGAAGGCTCTGTATGCATGTTGTTTATTGTTATTATATTGGTTTTGTGTTGGGCTGGTATTTTGAGGGAACTCACTAATCTTTGGGCTTATAGTTTTGGGTTATGTGTCAGGTACATCATATGATCGCGGGAAGGCAAAGGCGTGATTGTGCACCTCCTTGTGTTTTGTTTTATGATTTTGGTGAAAGTCTGATAATAGACATGTTTTGAAAACTATTTTGTAAAAAATGATGTTTTGTGGAATTGTTTTAAAAGTTTAAATTTTTTCATGAATTTCATGGATGTTACAAGTTGGTGTCAGGGCCTTGGTTTGAGTGAATTAGACGAAACATTCATGTGAGTCCAGTCTTAAACTATGGAAAAAGATTTTTTTTCAAACGATTTTCAAAATCTTTTCAAAATAATCAAGTAGGATGCGATGTGTACGATCAACCGGAGCCAGTAAGTAGACCCCAAAATACCACACTATTATTTGATATTGTGATATGTTAAAACAACATGCTAGTGATAGGCTAGGGATCTTCAATAATTTGCATGATAGAATTGCTTGATTATATGATGCCTGATAGCCTAGGGTTCTTCTTACATGGAATTGACATCATTTTTGTAGTTGCTTAATGCATGTATTATGGTTATACATAACTAAGACTCTATAGCTTGAAAATGTTTGGTTTGCCCTTTTTTCATGTTCTTGTTTAATGAAGGGCTTAGGGTAGGATCAACTATTTGACTATCTATAGGGTCCAATGTTATGTATGACTAGCGCACACAAGTCTTGCATGGTTGGTGGAAGTTTCATGGATGAGTGGTGTGGAGTCAGCCGACTAGTTCCAAGATAATTAGCGTTTCCTCTAGGGTGTGAGGATTGAGTGTATGATTATGTTAGTGTGTAATTTTAGGGTTGTTGAGTTGATCCTCTAAGACAAATACGGGTTACTGGAAGCACAGGACCCATACGCGTAACAGGGAAGTCACAACCCCTAGGGCTTTATTGGGATTTGGTTCCCTGATATGATATGTGTATTATTTGATATTCCCTGGTTTATTTTCATTAGGGTGACGACGAGGCGAGTTGAGACTAGGTCTGGATCGGGATCAGGAGCTAGCAGTCAGGGTAAGTCAGCTGTGTTGGATGACAGGATTTGGGAGATTCTACATGAGGAGGTTGTGGCTATTGTCAGGGACCAAATACTGGAGTTATTTGGGTCTATTAAGACTGTGATGATGGAGATCTTTGATGATAGATACACGACTGCTGTTGAGACTGTTGCTGCTGCAGCCTCCGCAACCGTTGCAGCTACAGGTGTTGGACCGGGTCGGGTTTTTCAGTATCGGGACTTCGACAATACGAAGCCTCCGACTTTTGATGGAGTTCAGGACCCGATCGTAGCCATAGGGTGGCTATCTGATGATGAAGGATGTTTTTCACATGCTCTTGCCCAGCTGACCAGAAGGTCAGGTGAGCTCTAAACCTCCTGAGGTGCGAAGCGAAGGATTGGTGGAGACTTGTTACGGGATCATATTCTGCTGAACAAAGGGCTGTGGTATCTTGGGAGCAGCTCATGGAGATGTTCCGTACTCGATATGTGCCTCGGGTAGAGCATGAGAGGTTGGCCCAAGCATTTTTGGATCTGAGGTAGGGGAGGATGTCGGTGATGGAGATCGCCATGGTGTTTATTGAAAAGTCTATCCCAGAGTTTGCTTCGAAGCAGGCTCAGATGACCCTTTAATTGAGCATGCTTAAGAAGGATATCAGGCAATTTGTTTCCACCCAACGATATGATTCTTTGTTGGAGATGCAAGAGGCCACCAGGTGGCGTGAGAATGAGATAGAGCTGTAGGTGAGAGAGTAGAGACCAACCACGACGCAGTTGCAGCCAACACCGAAGCGGTTCAAGGCTGCTGATTCTAGATCTGGGGGTCAGAGAGGCCAAACTTGTGGGAAGTGCGGTAAGGTTCATGACGGGGCTTGTCGATCAGGAGGTGGATGCCACAAAAGTGGCAAGGATTCGCATTTTGTGGGGGATTTCCATCAGCTAACCCCAATTTTGAGTACCAAGATTTTCTATCATTGTAGTCAGGTTGGCCATGTGAAGGTCAATTGTCCATTTCTCGCCGCCAAGCCAACGCAGGCCCCTGCGCCAGCTACTTTGAGGATCACAGATAGGCGCCGGGGAAGGGTGGAGCCCCCGAGGGCTTGAGTTCGCGCTTTTCAGCTCACTGCCGAGGAGGCCATAGCAACTCCAGATGTTGTGACTGGTGTGTTTCTATTCGTTATCTTGTGATTATTAATTGTGTTATGCTTATATATTAGACAAAATTGCAAAAATGGTCCCTGTCGTATGCATTTTTTTGGGGTTTTAGTCCAAAACACGACTTTTTTGGATTGGTGGTCCTTTTGATCTAGTTTCGTTGCGTTTTTGGTCCCTTAGAAAATTGAAAAGGCTATGCCCTTCTGATACATTTTTTATGGTTTTTTCTATTTAATTTAAATTTTTATTAATAAAAATTATGGGGCCCACCTCTCTCTCTCTCTCTCTCTCTTTCTCTCTCTCTCTCTCTCTCTCTCTCTCTCTTTTCTCTCTCTCTCTCTCTCTCTCTCTTTCTCCCCCTCTCTCTCCAAAACACACACTTAACACTATCGAGAGCACATACACACAATCTCAAGAACACCTCCACCTCCATCTCTACCGTCTATCACTGTTCACTACCACCACCATCCGCTGCCAACCACCTTCATCTCCTCCACCCTATCCCATATATCTCCTTGCTTAACCTAGTGAACAATTGATTTTCCTGGTTTGTTTCTAAAACTGAAATTGATTTTTGAATCTATAAAATGCTTATGGATAATGGGTTTTCAAACGCTTATTTGGTTGTTGTTCTTCAAGGAAGGGTTGTGCATAATCTGTCCGTCACCATCTCTCAAGAAACTAGTAATTGAAACTGAAAGCATCAACACAATTGTCTCCAAACTCCGACCAATTCTATCTTAATCCTCACATTTGTGCTTCACTGCCTCCCAAATCTGTCCCAGAATCCTCGTCGTGGGCACCTCAATGGCCGTCGCCTATTTTATGTTTAACAAACGGCAGTCTAAGGTTCTTTTTGGAACTGATATAGACGCTCGTTACACTTATCCCTTGCTTTCTCAATGTGTTTGCTTTGAGCCTTCAATCGATGGAGAATTCTATTAAATGGGTATGGGATTGAGTTTTAGTGCTTCAATTAGAGGTTGTGAATGGGATTGAGTTTGAGCCTTAAACACCGGTGCCTTACTTTATCGATCTTAATTAATCTTTATTGTCACCTCCAGAGAACAATCTTCAAGATCCATGACCAAGGTCCACTGAAAATGAAATCGAGATTTGTAGATCTGTAAGTGAAAGAAACCGAGAGTGAGGGTTGGTTTCTTACTGCTATGAAGATGGTGACATGGTTGTATGGAGAAGATGACAGGTCGATGTAGGTGGGTCGATTACCACTGGTCCAGGCCGTAAGGGGGAAACAAGGGAACCCATATTGAGTTCATGAAATTAGGGTTTGTTGGTATTACCAGCATCGAATGTAACTATTTTTTGGGCTATAGCGGTTGTTGTAGATGATAACTTGGTGGGTAGATGTGGAATTTTGATTAAGAAGGAATAGATGAAGAAGATGAAGTGTTCATCTTGGGTAAAAAGATAAAGGAGAAGGATGTGGGGGTATACGGTGAGGAGAGAGAGAGAAATAGAGAGAGAGAGAGGGAGAAAGGGAGAGAGAGTTTTATTTTTTTAATTAGTTAAATAAATAAATAAATATGTATTTAGATTTAAAAAATGAAAGAAATGAAAAATAAATAACCCAAGGGTATTACAGTCATTTCACTATTCACATGGACCAAAAACGCAATGAAACTAGTTCAAACGGACCATCAATCCAAAAAAGTCGTGGTTTGGACTAAAACCCCCCAAAAATGCATACCACAGGGACCATTTTTGCAATTTTGTCTATATATTATGTGCTTATGTTACGTATGTTTCTAATGAAATATTTGCTTGCTCTAGTGTTGTTTGACTCGAGTGCGAGTCGGTCCTTTGTATCTCGATCGTTCTATAAGGAGTTTGATATGCTCGTTGGGGAGTTGGAGTGTCCGTTGCGAGTTTCTATCGCTAACAAACACGGGGTTTCTGCATCATCATTGTATTAGGGTTGTGTTCTGGAGATCTTCGGGGTGTCGTATCCAATTGATTTGATCCATATCCCCATGGGGGATGTTTGTGTGATTGTGGGTATGGATTAGCTGAGCCGGTTCAACACTATGATTGATTGTGAGGGCTAGCGCGTGGTGATTCGAACCCCAAGTGGGGGAGAATTGGTTATCTATGAAGAGGGCACCAGGATGGTTTCAGGGTTTTGGCATGCAGCCAGGGATCAACATTATATTCACTATGGGTGTGCAAGCTACTTGGCTTATGTGGTGGATATGCGTGTTGGGCATCGGACTTCAGTTTTAAAGGTCCCGGTTGTCAGGGAGTTCGCAGATGTATTTCTGGAGGAGTTACCTAGTGTGCCTCCCGAGAGGTAGGTCAAATTCAGGATCAACCTTGTGCCAGGTGCGACCCTTATTGCCAAGGCGTCGTATCACTTGGCACTGCCTGAGATGCATAAGTTGTCATCTCAGCTGCAGGAGCTGCTAGGCTAGTAGTTCATCAGACCGAGCAGTTCTCCATGGGGAGCTCCGATTTTGTTTGTCAAGATGAATGATGGTTCACACCGGATGTGCATTGATTACCGGGAGTTGAACAAGCTAAAGGTGAAGAACCGTTATCCCCTCCCACAAATTGATGACCTATTTGATTAGTTGCAGGGTGCAACTTGGTTCTCGAAGATAGATCTGAGGTGTGGGTATCATCGGGTTAGAGTGAGGGAGGAGGACGTGGAGAAGACCGTGTTCCGGACTCGTTATGGGCATTACGAGTTCGTGGTGACACCATTTAGGCTCACCAATGCACCTGCAACATTCATGGAATTGATTAATAGGGTATGCAGGCCGATGCTCAATTTTTCCGTTATTGTGTTTATTGATGATATCTTGGTGTATTCCAAGACTAGAGAGCAGTGTGAGGAGCATCTCCGTGACTTTCTGGGGGGGTTTTGTCACACCCCCAAACCTGAACGACAGAAACGTTCGTGGGCGGAGGACGTCATGTACAGTATCATAACAATTGAATAGCAAAGAAAGTACACACCACCATAATATAAATATATTTTAAAATTTTATATGATTGTATGTGTTACATGTTTGAATATCAAATACTATATGGTGATCCAAAATATGTTACTAACGCCAGCACGTTAGTCTTCAAAATTAGTTGCTACCTGGTTTAGCGTTTTCCTAAGAATACAAGTTATTTCAAAGAAAAAGTGTCAACAATAAAGTTTGTGAGTTCATAAATAGTGTTTTGAGAAAATGTATGCCATTCGAAAGTTCACGTTTGTTTTCCAGAAAATCCGATATTTTCTTATGAGTGTATGAAATGAGTATCAGTGATTGTTGTATAAATCGTATGTATTTGAACTGGGAAAATCCTATATTTTCGTAAAAGTGAAATGCAGTCTCAAATGACCAAGACCGTAACCTGTAAGCAACTATGACCTGCTCAAAAAGAATGATGTATAGTCTTATTATAAAACAAAACTATAAGAAGATTTGTATTTGAATGTGAAAAGAACTATGTCTGTTACTTTTCCCGTAAAAACGTAATACCATAATAATTGTCTATCCAGTGAGTTTTTTTAACCGTACTATTATAATTTGCCTGTAGTGACGTTCTTCAGGCGTTGAAATGAGATGACACTTGTCACCCCGGGGACTATAGCTAATAGTCAGGGCGCGGGATCATTAGTCCTGTATAGATCTATACACACTTGTCATGTTCTCCAGACGGGAGATTCTGGTTATAAACAAGACTTCTAGCGGTACCTTAAAAGGTATATTGAAGATGAATGACTCACGAATTCTGAATTAAGTCACGTATTAGAATGAATATGTTTGTCTCGGAAATAATTACCCTTTTCTACAGTTTTGACAAGGCATAATAATCATTTGTATGTTCTTGCATGTTTACGAATATTATAGTAAAAATGGTTACCCTTGATATGATGCAAACATATAAATAAAACTTCAAATATTCATAATTATGTTTCATCCCGAGAGGGTATAGTGGTGTAAGATGTTTGCATGTAAACAAAATCCATGTAGTAGTTATAAAAACAACATGAAATGTACAACAAAAGATTTATGTTTTCACATGGGATTAACCGTGTGTTTACTTATATTCCCCCCGTAAAGTGTTTAAAAGCATTTAAAATCAGTTAAAAGCGTAGAAATGGGGGTATGAGCTCACTTGATTGAAGTGGTGGCTTGAAGAAGTTAAGACTAAAAATTGAGCAGAACTTCGACTAGAAAAGCTGATTTCTCGGGATTCTCGGGAATTCTCGAGACCCTCGGGAGCGTAGAACTTCTGTCAAGGCTTGAATATGAAACCGGAATGTCGGGATAGCCTCGAGAGGCTAGAAGTGCGAAATTTGGGAGAGAAAGTAGTAAATTTGTAACCAAGATCCGTAACCCTTGCACCCTTTATATAGGGGCTGGACAAGATGCGAACTCGAGGCGTTCCTGCTGGGTACGCGGGGCATTTCCCCTACGCAGGGCTTTCCCCTGAACGCAACACGCTCCGAAGCTGAAATACGTCATTGCTTACGAACTTCGGATGGGATGGCGAAGGGACAGGTCTGCGAGCACGAACGCAGGGCGTTCCCTTTGGACCAGCCTCAAAAGTTGTGCCCCGAACTTATAAAATCCGTAACTTACGCGTACGAGCTCCGTTTTCGACGTTATTTATATACACATGAAGGTGAGAATATACTCTACAACTCTTTTTTAGACTTCATCGGCTAATTTTGCATTTATTTTTAATAATATGTTTTTAACAGGCTGGGACTGGAAAAAGTCCGTTAAAAATCCATAACTTCTTCATCCGACGTCCATTTTCATCTGCAATTTTACTGTTTTATTACTATTGAAGAGATCTTCTATTCTCGTTTAGGTCGTGTTGGCTAAAAGTCGCTTGATCTCTATTTCAAGTTTTTAGCTGTCTACTACTATGACTGAAACTTCAAAAAATCATAACTTTCTCATATGAAGTCAAATTTGGGCGTTCTTTTTATGTAAGATTACTGTTTAATGATATCTACAACTTTCATTTAGACACCTAAGGTTGAAAAGTATTTGACTTTTAGTCATTACATTGACCTGAAATATCGAGTTGTTATAGTTTTGAGGCGAGAACGACTTTATACTAAGTTTTCGAAGTGCGAGTTTTGTTTACGAGAGGTTCAGTTCCTTGGACACCTTCTTAACCATGATGTGATATTGGTCGATCCGGCCAAGATTGAGGCTGTGATGTAGTGGGAGGTTCTGATATCTCCCTTGGATATCATGAGTTTCTTGGGTTTTGGCAGGGTAATATCGGAGATTCATTTAGGATTTCTCCAAGATTGTAGTACCCCCACTCGTCTAACGAGGAAGGGGGTGTATTTCTAATGGGGCCCTGAGCAACAATCGACATTTGAGACCCTTCGACAGAGATTATGCGAGGCCTCAGTTTTGACCCTTCCAGAGGAAATTGACGATTTTGTGGTGTTCTATGATGCATCCATCATTGATTTAGGGGTAGTCCTCATGTAGAGAGGACGAATGATAGCTTATGCTTCGCGGCAGCTGAAGTCACACGAGTCGCAATATCATACTCATGATCCGGAGTTGGGATAATGGTTTTTTCCCTCAAGATTTGGTGGCACTATGTTTATGGGGTCCAATGTACTATCTGTTAGATTAGTGTCTAAATCCATAACTATATTTGGTATGTACTTGACCCCGAGAGTAGCATGGTGCATTTGGGTTGCATATCATCAGGACAATTTTATAAGTTGGACTTTTGAGAAGAGGTTATTTATGATTTATTAATATATTATAAGTTCTAATATATTAATATGAAATCATATTATTAATTAGTGTTGATCAAGAATTAATTTGGAATTAATTTTGGGATCAAAAGAGACTAATTAAATATATGGGGATTGATTATGTAAATCATTCATTCTTGTAATGTGGGCTTATGATCCATAGTTCTTTATGTTGGGCTAAACCCATGTGGTGACCCATGGATGATCCATGGAGGTTTATACCCATGGAGCATGAAGAATATGGGAAGTCATGCACATTAGGGTTTACATGGTATAACCCTAATGTTGCCACACTATATAAGAAACCCCTATCTCATGAAATCGCCCCATGCATGTGTTCTTGGAGAGCCATAGTTGATTTTGAGTATAAGACTTCCTCTCTCAAGTTATCCTTTGTCCTAGATGTGTTGTGATTCCATTTAAGGCATGCATACTATTGGTGCTAAGCTTTTAAAGGTTCAAGGCTTCCAACTACACTAAAAGGTATGTCATCTAACTTGTATTTCATGTTGTTTATGCTTTTTGGTATGCTAGTTAGGATGATGCTTTGGAATATTGAATGTATGTATGTATAATAGAGAAAACATAGATCCAAAGCATCTAGGGTTGCATGTACACCATAGGAGTGTTAGAATGCCCAAAACCCTCACTATCTACACGGATCACAAGAGTCTAAGGAATATTATGGATCAACCAAACCTAAACATGGGGCAGCGCAGGTGGCTGGACGTAGTCAATGATTATGACTGCGAGATCATTTACCATCCGGGTAAAGCGAACATGGTGGCAGATGCTCTAAGCCGCAAGTTAGTTGTATCTTTAGATGAGGCGTTGTGTATGAGGATATCAATGGATTCCCCACTTTTGGGATTCATTAGGGACGCTCAGGCCGAGGGTGTTCAGGAAGAGAATTGGAATAAAGAGAGGATCAGGGGTGAGATTGCCAGATTTTTTTTGGATAGTCGTGGGTTATTGACCCGATGTGGACGAGTCTGGGTTCCAACGTTTGGTGGGGTCATATAGATTGTATTGGAGGAGGCTCATAAGTCTCGTTTTTTTATTCATCCGGAAGCAACCAAGATGTATCAGGATTTGAGATTGAGCTACTGGTGGTCGTGTATGAAGAGAGAGATAGTTCGGTATTTGGAGAGATGCATGACCTGCAAGATAGTCAAGGCTGAGCATCAAAGATAGCATGCAAAGCTGCAACCTTTAGATGTTCCCATGTGGAAATGGGAGCATATTTTGATGGATTTTATAACCAAGTTGCCGAAGACGGAAAAGGGTTTTGATGCTATCTGGGTCATCGTGGATCGATTGACCAAGAGTGCTCACTTCTTGGTGAAATTGGTCACAGGGTTATGGGGCGGACCAAAATGGTCCTTTAGACCATAGAGATGATTCAAAATATCAGGCTAAGATTGCAGATTGCTTAGAGTCGACAGAAGAACTATGCCGACCGACGCTGACCCGAGTTGGAGTTTCAAGTCGACGATATGGTATTACTGAAGGTCTTACCTTGGAAGGGTGTGATACGCTTCAAAAATATGGGAAAATTAGGTCCCCAATATATTGGGACTTTTCGGGTGATTTCCAGGGTTGGCAAGGTCGCATACAAGTTGGATCTTCCTGAGGAGCTCAGTCAGAATCACAACACTTTCCATGTTTCGCAGCTGTGAAAGTGCATATTGGATGAAGATGTGGTGGTTTCATTGGATGATATTCATGTCAATGAGCGCCTAAACTATGTTGAGAAGCCGGTGGCCATCTTGGATAGGAAGATAAAGCTGTTGCGTACCAAGGAAGTACCATTGGTAAAGGTTCAGTGGCAGCATCAGAGGGGCTTCGAATGGACCTGGGAGCTGGAGGCTGAGATGCAGGAGCATTATCCAGATTTGTTCACTGCAGTAGAATTTGAGAACGAAGTCTAGTCCAAGTGGGGGAGAATTGTAACATTCTGATGTTTAGGTACTTCTAAATTCATCCTGATAATTCCATTTCATGTCAATTGGTCAAGTAGTAGCATTCTTGGGGTTTGGACATGGCGTGTTGGAGGCATCAACACGGTGTGTCTGAATATTAAAAGGAGCGGGTTTTTTTGGGAAACACAACGTGTTTCCTCTCGGAACACAGTGTGTTGATTTCTGAAAATGAAATGCAACACCCGGTTTTGAAAGTGTTCGATTGTGTCTTCGGAGGCCAAGGGTATAAGCGTAATCTGACGATTCGGTCTTTTATGGGTCTCGGGTTTTATTAGAAAGGTTTTAAGGCTTGGGGTGTAGCTAGGGGCATAGGGCTTCTTGCCACCTTTATGTGGATATAAATTTCTTCGGAAACGGACTTAGAACAAAGAAGTTATAGTACTTTGAAGTTGTTGGCAGAATTGGTCCCTGAATGCAAAAGCTTGCACTTCAGCCCATGCATGCAAGGTGGCAGCCAGGTGAGTACGCCCTGCATAAGCTGGGGTATGCTCAACGTAGTGATGGATAATGAAACGTGGGTGTTGAAGATGTACACCCAACGTACAAGGATTACGCCCATCATACGTCCAGGATCTCCAAAACCCTAATTTTAAGGGCTGGCTCACTATTTAAAGCACCTTAAATCCAAGGGGGTGTGCCTCCCTTTCATTCTTAGAGCTTTAAACCTTAAATTTGAGTGGTAGCTTCATACAAGAGTGTTGTGAGCTTTGTGGGTGTATTTTGGGTGGTTTTGGTGCATTTCAAGAAGATGGAACTTGTTGCAAAGATGGGAATCAAGGAAGCACTTGTGGATCTGGCATTTGGGACTCATTCTCAGCTTGATGAAGGTATAAAGCTTTGATCTTGATCATTCATCTCTTAGATCTACCATTGTGAGCATTTTGGTCCCAAGGATGGAACTTTATGGTTGAAATCCGACTCTTAGGCTTAGAGTTGCCACTCTCTATGTTAAATGAGCCCCTAAGGCAGAACGTTGCCATCTTGGAGGTCTTAATGGGTTCATGCATGAGTTAAGACCATTTTCATGGAAGTAGATTATCATTTTTGGATTTTGAGCTTATGTGGGTCATGCAAAGCCATCAAGTAAGCAACTTTATAGTTTAAGACGTTGAAGAGGACTTGGATATGTAATTGTAGCTTTGGAGTAGAGTATTAAGCTGTGACATCCCCAAAATCACGGCCAGAAAAGACCGGTTTGTTTATGCTTTGTTTAAAAATCAGAGTTACATTTTAAATGAAAGTGTTGCGGAATTTGTCCCAAAACAAAAATATGATAAAGATTTATCAAAAGCATTTCCATAGAAATGTATTTCATTAAAAGACTCGGGATGTCATGTTCGTACAGATCAAAAGCATAAACAGTACAATATAAGCCTTACTACATTATTTCATATCTATAGGCCTATATCCGTAATCCCTCGTCCAAAACATCACATCTATGCTCATGCGCCACTACCTGTAATACATAAAACTGAGTGGGTCAGGCTTGGGAGCCTGGTGAGCACATAGGGTTTTCAACCCACAATAAATAGGTTTATTAATTTCATCAATCAACAATAACCCGATTACCCGTTCCCGTTATCCTCACTTTATGTCCCTAAACACCTATCGTAAGGGACCTAGCCTAAGGATCATCATCGGGACGGACACTACTGCTAAGGGGATTCCTCAGCAATAAATGTCCTAAAGGTAACCATGTGGGGGATGGAGTACACCGGTGAACACATCGTTCACAAACACCTATAGGTTGCGAGCCTGCTAGTGTTCCACTGGACTGTCTAGAAGAGTCCGTGGTCGTCATCCATACTCCGCTAGATGACAGAATCAACAACATCAACATCGAGGCCTCTCATCATTTTATCACACATCACCTATTGCATCTACCCATGTTTTACCCCAACATTTTCGTAGATATAAAATACATATACAGTTTAAATCATTGAAAACATGTATAACAACGTTCATCTAGCATAGATAGCAAGTATTCAAATAATATGCACACATAGCACGTAATTTATATAAAATACTTCATATCTATGTGTAAGTTGAAAGTAACTATGCACTCACCTGGTAAGGTGGTGACTCGGCACTCGGACAGCTCTTCGTTACTTCTTAAAACAATTTTTCCTTGACCAAACCTTGTATTAATACCACTAGAGTTTAGTTTTAACGTTAATCACGACTAATTAATAGTCTAGCTATTATTACTATTATATAAGCGTTAAATAACACTCAATATAACTCATAATAATAGCCCAAATAATTATTTTAATGTCCTAATAATGTTACTATAATTAAATAAAAGCTATATTAAATATAGTATAGGCGTAACTCACTTACAATGGGTTTTTATTAAAAACCGGACTTCGCTGGAGCAGCGTTTCTGAGCCGAAAGCTTTTCTTCTCGGAGCCGTCGGGCGCTCCGGGGCTTTCTTCTCGTGATAGGGAGGTTCCCTAGACTTGGGAGGGGTTTAGGGAGGCTAGAGAGAAGTTAGAGAGAGAAAGAGAGGCTTATGGTGTGAAGAAAATATGAGGAGTTCACCCTTGTATTTATAGGAGTTTTATAGTAAAGTAGTCTCTAAGCTTCGTCCGTAACTTTTGCATACGAGCTCCGTTTTTGTCTGTCTTTTTACCGTTGAGTTCCTATTAATGAGATCTTCAACTTTCATTTAGACCTCGTTAGCTAATTCTCATTCTATCTCGGATTTACAAAACTGTATCGAATTCGCCGCGCTCGAAAAGTAGAGACTAGGCTTCGTCCATAACTTTCGCATACGAGTTCCGTTTTTGTCTGTCTTTTTACCGTTGAGTTCCTATTAATGAGATCTTCAACTCTCATTTAGACCTCGTTGGCTAATTCTCATTCTATCTCGGATTTACAAAACTGTATCGAATTCGCCGCGCTCGAAAAGTAGGGACTAAGCTTCGTCCATATCTTTCGCATACGAGCTCTATTATCAACGTTCTTTATATCCACGCGTTGGTATTTACGAGTACTACAACTTTCATTTAGATCCCGTCGGCTAAAAATCGACCGATCTAAAATTCAGATTTCGGGCTGTGCACTGCTATGCTAAATCTTAGAAAAATCATAACTTCCTCATACGAAGTCAGATTTGGGCGTTCTTTTTATCGATGTTCTTAGTTTAACATATTCTACGACTTTTGTTTAGATCACTAAGGCTAAATCTCGCTCTATCATAAATTCACTATTCACGCTTCCCGGTATCGTGCCGGTTCTGTCGTGAAACTTCGACGGGTCATAACTTCTTCGTTATAACTCGGATTTCGGCGTTCCTTATATGCACGGAAACCTTGAGACATATTCTACAACTTTATGTAGAGATATCGGGATTATCTCACACTTTAATTTTGACGCTCATTTTTATTCTTTATTAATTATATATTTATAATTAAATAATAAACACATATAATTCACATAATACTCAAATATTTCATCTTTATTACTTCAAAAAGAGTTACAAGAGTTGACCTAGACTATTACATTGACAAAAATGCTTAGCCCTGAAACCCGGGCGTTACAAATCTCTCCCCCTTAGGATGATTCCGTCCCGGAATCATGCATCAGCAAACAGATGTGGATAGCGACTCATCATGTCATCCTCTGTTTCCCAAGTGAGATTCGGCCCATTCGAATGTTTCCATCAGACTAGCACCAAGTCGACCATCTTGCGTCGTAACTTCTTAGTCTTACGGTCAACAATTGCCTCAGGCTCTTCGATCATCCTTTTATTTTCATCCATCCTTAACTCTGAGATTGGAATTATGTCGGGAACATCTCCCATGAATTTCCTCAAATAACACACATGGAAGGTGTTATGAATACCATTGAAGTCTTCGGGCAATTCCAGCTTGTAAGCTTGGTTCCCTATCTTCTGAAGAACTTTGAACGGTCCAATAAACCTTGGACTCAACTTTCCTCGTTTCCCAAATCGTATAAGTCCCTTCCACGGTGAGACTTTAAGCAAAACGGAATCCCCAACTTCAAAAGTTATCGGTCGTCTTTTCTTGTCAGCATAGCTCTTCTGACGATCCTGGGCTGCTAACATCCTTTCCCTAATCACCTTCAACTTCTCAGCAGTCTCATGGACTATCTCGAGGCCCATAAACTGCTTCTCTCTGGCTTCAAGCCAACAAGACGGCGTACGACACTTCTGCCCATACAAGGCTTGATAAGGCGCCATCTTGATGCTCGAGTGAAAACTATTGTTGTAGGAAAATTCTACCAGAGGTAAGTGCTCGTCCCAATTCCCTTGGAATTCGAGGGTACATGCTCTCAACATATCTTCCAGCGTTTGAATCGTTCTTTCGCTCTGACCATCAGTTTGCGGATGGTAAGCAGTACTCAAACACAACTTTGTACCTAACTCCTCTTGTAGACTCCTCCAAAACCTTGACGTGAAACGACTATCACGGTCTGATACAATCGTAAGAGGGACACCGTGAAGTCTTACAATTTCCTTCACGTAAGCATTTGCAAGCTTATCCATAGACCACTTCTCGTTGGCTGCTATGAAGTGTGCACTCTTGGTGAAACGATCCACGACTACCCAAATCATGTCGTGACCGTTCTTCGTCCTGGGCAGTTTAGTCACAAAATCCATGGTGATGTCTTCCCATTTACCCATGGGTACAGGTAAGGGTTCTAAACTCCCATACGGTTTCTGATGTTGTGCCTTAACCCTCGCACATGTTACGCACTCGGCCACATACTTCGCAACATCGAGCTTCATCGTCGGCCACCAGCATTAGGGTTTTAGGTCCCTATACATTTTAGTGCTACCGGGATGAATCGAGTACATGGTCTTGTGTGTTTCTTCCATTAGAAGATCTCTTATTCCTCCCATCTTAGGTACCCAAATTCGATCTTGGAATACCTTCAGTCCACGACTGTTTGTACCGAACACTAACGTTCTTCCCAAACGTTCTTCTTTTCGGTCATTTTTCTCTAAAGCTTCTTCTTGAGCTTTCCTGATGCTTTCCACAATCGTCGAGACGACTTCAATTCTTAACGCCCTTGGCCTTTTCCTTTCCAGATTGACTTTTCGACTGAGAGCATCAGCAACAATATTTGCTTTACCTGGGTGGTAAAGTATCTCACAGTCGTAGTCCTTGAGAAGTTCTAGCCAGCGTCGTTGCCTCATGTTCAACTCCTTCTGATTAAAGAGATACTGGAGACTCTTATGATCAGTGAAGAGCTTTCACTTCGTGCCGTAGAGGTAATGCCTCCATATCTTTAAGGCAAAAACTACCGCTGCCAACTCCAGATCATGAGTGGGGTAGTTCTTTTCGTGCTCTTTCAATTGTCGAGATGCGTATGCTATCACCTTTTCTCTTTGGGTCTGAACACAACCCAACCCGACTCCAGAAGCATCACTATAAACCGCGAAATCTTCGACTCCATCGGGTAGAGAAAGTATCGGTGCTTCACATAACTTCTTCTTTAGCTTCTCGAATGCCTCATCGTGTTTCTCACTCCACGTATACGTAGCTCCTTTATGAGTCAAAGCTGTTAATGGAGCAGCTATCGAAGAAAAGCCTTGGATAAATCGTCGATAATATCCGGCTAATCCTAGAAAGCTTCGAATTTCCGTGGGACTCTTTGGACGTTCCCACTTCATTACAGCCTCGATCTTTGCGGGGTCAACCATTATTCCCTCCTGGTTAACAACATGACCCAAGAATTGGACTTCCCGTATCCAAAAGTCGCATTTGGAGAACTTTGCAAGAAGCTTCTCCTTCTTCAACACTTCTAATACTTCTCGTAGATGCTTGCCATGCTCCTCTTGGCTTTTCGAGTAGATGAGAATGTCGTCGATGAACACTATCACAGATTTATCGAGGAATGGTTTACAAACCCTATTCATCAAATCCATGAATGATGCGGGAGCATTGGTTAGCCCGAATGACATAACCAAGAACTCGTAGTGTCCATATCTCGTTCTGAATGCAGTCTTTTCAATATCCTGCTCTCTCACCTTCAGCTGATGATATCCTGACCTAAGATCGATCTTTGAGAAGTAGCTCGAACCTTGTAGCTGATCGAATAGGTCATCAATCCTCGGCAATGGATACTTGTTCTTCACCGTTGCCTTATTCAGCTCTCGGTAGTCTATGCACATCCTCATGCTTCCGTCCTTCTTCTTTACGAATAACACCGGAGCTCCCCAGGGTGATGAACTAGGTCGAATAAAACCGTTGTCCAACAGCTCCTGAAGTTGCTTCATGAGCTCCTTCATCTCCGTCGGTGCTAATCGGTAAGGTGCCTTTGCTATCGGTGTTGTTCCTGGTAACAAGTCTATACGAAAATCCACTTGCCTATCAGGTGGTAATCCGGGAAGATCTTCGGGAAAGACTTCCGGATAATCACACACAACCGGTATATTCTGCACCTCTTTCTTCTCCTTCTTGGCATCGATTACGAATGCCAAGTATGATGCACATCCTTTGGACAAACATTTCCTGGCTTTCATCAGGGAGATGATTCCAGAATTCACTCTGCGTTTGTCCCCATACACCATAAATGATTCTTTTCCGGGTGGGTTTACCTTTACTATCTTCTTTCGGCATTGAATCTCAGCATTGTTGGCGCTAAGCCAATCCATACCCAAAACGATGTCGAAACCGTTTAACTCTATGGGTAATAGCTCTTCGTGGAATTCGTTTCCGTTTAGGTCAATGGCGATGTTCCTAATACGATTACTAACAGGTACGAATTTGCCACTGGCAACTTCTACAATCAGGGCATTATCTAGTTTTTCTACAGGCAATGCTAATTTCCCACCAAATTTATGCGACACAAAGGAGTAGTTGGCTCCGGAATCAAATAGTATATTTGCAGGCAAACCATTTACAAGAAAGGTACCTGAAGCGACGTCTGCTGCCTCCTTTGCAGCCTCGAGCGTCATCTGGAAGGCTCTCGCCTTCGGCTTCGGTGGTATGTTGGGTCTTCCTGTCTCCTTCTTCTTCGGGCAATCCCTTGAAATGTGCCCCTCCTCGTTGCACTCATAACATACCTTCTTAGTGAACGTGCATTCATTGGCATAGTGCCCAAGCTTTCCGCATTTGTAACAAGTGACCCCTCCGTCACACTTCCTAGAGTGCTTTTTCTTGCACTTGTCACACCACTTCACTTCTGATCCTCCTCCTCTCGAACCAAACTTCGAGAATCTACCCTTCTTACCGGACCTTGAGGATCCGTCAAATTTCCTTTTCTCTCCCACCTCCGCTCTCTCCAGACCCTTTTCTCGTATCTGGGTCTCCACATTCTTAGCAGCCCAGATGGCGGCTTTCAGAGTGGTAGATTGCTTGACCATTGGACCGAAGTCCGCTGGTAATCCGAGGGCAAATTTGTTAACCTTGGAGAGTTCAGTTGGGACGAGGTGAGGAACAAGCTTCATTTTCTCAGTAAAGCTTGCAGCGTATTCCGTAACGCTCATTCTTCCCTTCTTCAGATTCTGGAATTCGTTGTTGATTTCCAGAAGATCCTGCTCAGAGCAGTATTGCATCTTCAACTGTACCAGAAAATCCTCCCACGACATCTTGCTTGCTTCACCTTTGGGCATTGAGTCAGCTAGTAGCTTCCACCAGCTTAGTACTCCAGACTTCAACAAAGGAACCGCGAGAGCGGTCTTCTGCCTGTTGCTACACTCGCAACTCTCAAACATCGTCTCCATTTCAGAGATCCAGTTCATGACTTCCACCGGCGTCGGGCTTCCAGATAGACTCGCTGGCTTGGATGCCATGAAATCCTTGTATTTGCATCCACGTCCGTCATTTCCTCCATCCTGGTGGTTTTGCCTAACTATCGGTGGGATGGCTTGACCAACAGTCCCACTATAGTTTCCCTCCTCAGTCTGCCCTTCGTTCAACTCGGGCTGTTCGATCTGAATAGTCTCTTCCTCTCGATTTTGCTGGAGCAAACGTCTGGTTTCCTCCATTTGACGATCCAACATAGCCTGGATCATCGCTTGCACTCCGGCCATCGTGACTGGCTCAGGTGCAACTTCTTCTACAACAGGTATTTGTTGAACCACTGGGGGTTGGTTCCTATCTCCATTCGCGTTCACGTTTCCACTACGAGTCCTTGCCATCTTGATCTATACACCGAATAAGATGAATTTAGATCTTTATTTAGGATAGACGTTTAAATCGTCCTTATCACTCCGAAACGTTTACATGCTAGTTCTAATATCGTAGTCGTACGTTTAGAATCCAAAACACATAAAGTTTCCAGATCCGGTCGGCAACAGACCATAGATCCGAACAATTAACAGCATATTATGCACAAAGCATTTAGCACATAAAAGCATTTTAGGCACAATTCCTAAAATAAGCTAGTGCTCACACCTCACAATCATCGCTTAGCATTCTAAGTTTAAGTCTAAATATCCTAAAAATTCCTAGTTCGCTTAAACTAATGCTCTGATACCAACTGTGACATCCCCAAAATCACGGCCAGAAAAGACCGGTTTGTTTATACTTTGTTTAAAAATCAGAGTTACATTTTAAATGAAAGTGTTGCGGAATTTGTCCCAAAACAAAAATATGATAAAGATTTATCAAAAGCATTTCCATAGAAATGTATTTCATTAAAAGACTCGGGATGTCATGTTCATACAGATCAAAAGCATAAACAGTACAATATAAGCCTTACTACATTATTTCATATCTACAGGCCTATATCCGTAATCCCTCGTCCAAAACATCACATCTATGCTCATGCGCCACTACCTGTAATACATAAAACTGAGTGGGTCAGGCTTGGGAGCCTGGTGAGCACATAGGGTTTTCAACCCACAATAAATAAGTTTATTAATTTCATCAATCAACAATAACCCGATTACCCGTTCCCGTTATCCTCACTTTATGTCCTTAAACACCTATCGTAAGGGACCTAGCCTAAGGATCATCATCGGGACGGACACTACTGCTAAGGGGATTCCTCAGCAATAAATGTCCTAAAGGCAACCATGTGGGGGATGGAGTATACCGGTGAACACATCGTTCACAAACACCTACAGGTTGCGAGCCTGCTAGTGTTCCACTGGACTGTCTAGAAGAGTCCGTGGTCGTCATCCATACTCCGCTAGATGACAGAATCAACAACATCAACATCGAGGCCTCTCATCATTTTATCACACATCACCTATTGCATCTACCCATGTTTTACCCCAACATTTTCGTAGATATAAAATACATATACAGTTTAAATCATTGAAAACATGTATAACAACGTTCATCTAGCATAGATAGCAAGTATTCAAATAATATGCACACATAGCACGTAATTTATATAAAATACTTCATATCTATGTGTAAGTTGAAAGTAACTATGCACTCACCTGGTAAGGTGGTGACTCGGCACTCGGACAGCTCTTCGTTACTTCTTAAAACAATTTTTCCTTGACCAAACCTTGTATTAATACCACTAGAGTTTAGTTTTAACGTTAATCACGACTAATTAATAGTCTAGCTATTATTACTATTATATAAGCGTTAAATAACACTCAATATAACTCATAATAATAGCCCAAATAATTATTTTAATGTCCTAATAATGTTACTATAATTAAATAAAAGCTATATTAAATATAGTATAGGCGTAACTCACTTACAATGGGTTTTTATTAAAAACCGGACTTCGCTGGAGCAGCGTTTCCGAGCCGAAAGCTTTTCTTCTCGGAGCCGTCGGGCGCTCCGGGGCTTTCTTCTCATGATAGGGAGGTTCCCTAGACTTGGGAGGGGTTTAGGGAGGCTAGAGAGAAGTTAGAGAGAGAAAGAGAGGCTTATGGTGTGAAGAAAATATGAGGAGTTCACCCTTGTATTTATAGGAGTTTTATAGTAAAGTAGTCTCTAAGCTTCGTCCGTAACTTTTGCATACAAGCTCCGTTTTTGTCTGTCTTTTTACTGTTGAGTTCCTATTAATGAGATCTTCAACTTTCATTTAGACCTCGTTAGCTAATTCTCATTCTATATCGGATTTACAAAACTGTATCGAATTCGCCGCGCTCGAAAAGTAGAGACTAAGCTTCGTCCATAACTTTCGCATACAAGTTCCGTTTTTGTCTGTCTTTTTACCGTTGAGTTCCTATTAATGAGATCTTCAACTCTCATTTAGACCTCGTTGGCTAATTCTCATTCTATCTCGGATTTACAAAACTGTATCGAATTCGCCGCGCTCGAAAAGTAGGGACTAAGCTTCGTCCATATCTTTCGCATACGAGCTCTATTATCAACGTTCTTTATATCCACGCGTTGGTATTTACGAGTACTACAACTTTCATTTAGATCCCGTCGGCTAAAAATCGACCGATCTAAAATTCAGATTTCGGGCTGTGCACTGCTATGCTAAATCTTAGAAAAATCATAACTTCCTCATACGAAGTCAGATTTGGGCATTCTTTTTATCGATGTTCTTAGTTTAACATATTCTACGACTTTCGTTTAGATCACTAAGGCTAAATCTCGCTCTATCATAAATTCACTATTCACGCTTCCCGGTATCGTGCCGGTTCTGTCGTGAAACTTCGACGGGTCATAACTTCTTCGTTATAACTCGGATTTCGGCGTTCCTTATATGCACGGAAACCTTGAGACATATTCTACAACTTTATGTAGAGATATCGGGATTATCTCACACTTTAATTTTGACGCTCATTTTTATTCTTTATTAATTATACATTTATAATTAAATAATAAACACATATAATTCACATAATACTCAAATATTTCATCTTTATTACTTCAAAAAGAGTTACAAGAGTTGACCTAGACTATTACATTGACAAAAATGCTTAGCCCTGAAACCCGGGCGTTATATAAGCACTTAATGGAAAAGTGGCATAACAGAGGAGTACGTTGGGCATACATGCAGGTACGCGCAACGTACACTGCTTTTAGCCAGTACGCTTAGCGTACAAAAGATTATGCCCCACATACTCATAAGTTATAGGTTTGGTGTGTTTTGGGCCTCGGGTTGGGCCAAACAATGGACTTTGTGTTTTGGGGCCCTTTTGGGCCATCAGGTTTTGGGATTGATATTTATTTGTGGAGGCCCATTATGGTTTTGAGCCAAATTTGGAAATTGGGCCATTAAAGGACTTATGGACATTAGAGTGTTAGGCTTTTGTTTTGGGTTTGGGCCTTAGTTTTGGATCATACTGGGCCAGGGGTAGAATGGTCATTTTACCTTATGCATGGATTAAGGATTATGGTATGGGACCCAATTGCTAATTGGGTATATTGTTTGGTAGTGACAGATCGGGAAGCTAGCGGGGCAACAACTAAGGAATTCATGCGCGAAGCTTCTGTAGTGCGAGGTGAGTCTTCTCACCATATCAATGGGTCTAAGGCACCAAGGCCGTCCCATTCTATGATAGTTGGTATACTTATTGTGTAGAGGTGTGTGGCATATTTATGCAGTGATATGTGGTAGAGATAGCTTTTACAGCTAATGGTAGAGATAGCCTTTGTGGCTAACAGTATAGATAGCCTATGGGGCTAACGGTAGAGCTAACCTTTGGGGCTAACGATAGAGATAACCTTTATGGCTAATGGTAGAGATAGCCTTTATGGCTAAGGGTAGAGATAGCCTTTGTGGCTAATGGTAGAGATAGCTTTATAGCTAATTGATATGTGATATGTGGTAGAGGTAGCTTTTATAACTAATGGATATGTGATATGTGGTAGAGGTAGCTTTTACAGCTAATCGATATGTATTATGTGGTAGAGGTAGCTTCTATAGCTAATTGATATGTGGTATGCGGTAGAGATAGATTTTATAGCTAATATGATATGTGTTATGTGGATTATGTGTGGGGTATGCTCTAGGGGACTCACTAAGCTTTGTGCTTACGATTTACAGTTTTGGTTTAAGGTATCAACGTTTTGGAAAAAAAGAGCTCGAATTGATCGCAGTGCACACACCTATGATTTCTGCAATGATTGATTTTGGGATAAACTCTGATAAATGATTTACTTAAAGATGATTTGGAGTGTTTAATTAAATGGTATCAATATTTTAGTTATATTAAAGATAAAAAATTTACTCTTGATTTTTGGGTTGTTACATGAAGCCCCAATATTCTGGGTCTTTCTCCCTATTTAAAGGAATATGGAGGCTAGGTTTGTTCAACCTCATCCTCCATCAGCCCCTCAAGCTCTGAAAGAAACCCTAATCATTTCCTCTCCCATTTGTGAAGCTAGTTGGTGTTTTGAAGGAAGAAGGTGAAAGAAGGAAGCAAAGATCCAACAAGGAAGCCCCATTCTTCAGTTTAGCATTCTCATGGACATTTGTAAGTGTCCAAGACTCGATTTTTATCATTAAAAGTTGTTGTGCCTTTTTCTCCTTGTTCTTGGATGTTGCAATGGATAGACCTCATAAAGTTTGCAACTTTATGAATCTCCAGGTCAATGTAACCTAGTAGTGGCTTGGATCTGGTCTTTAACCAAGTTTTGATGCCATGCATAGAGATTAGGTCATAAATCCCCTTGTGCTCCTATCTTCTCACGTACCACGACTGCTACCTGAACCTGGAAAACATGAAAAACATCTACTACATCAGAGCGCAAGACTGGTAAGTTACATTCTAATATGTTTCATGTTATCATACTCTTCTTCTAATATTTCATTATTTACATACTCTAACATTGTACTCTTTTCTTTCTCACACTATGTAATATATTCTCTTTTCCTCATATCATACTCTGTTATTCTTTCTCATCCCTCTAACTCTTCTACTCTTTTCTCATGTCTTCTCATATCATCTATCTCATACTCTACCTTCTACTATTCTTTTCTAATCTTTTCTCCTCGTCTTTACTCTTTCTTAGCCTTATATCAGCTCATCACATACTCTACACATACTCTATATTCTCTTTCTAAATCTCTCTCATACTCTCCTTTCTGCATCTATTTTCTTGTCCCTTACTCCTATCTCATCTTATACTCTATATGTTCTTCTCATACTCTATGCATAATTTTCTCATACCTCTTACTCTTAGGATGCCTTCTCATACTCTATTCACACTTTATCTCTCTACTCTCAGCTAGACCCAATGGTACCACCTTATACTATACTCTCTTCTATCTTTTAAGGGAAACAACATCCCACTAACATTACTAGGTACACTCATCCAAACTTAGGTGTTGTTTGTTTTTTGAAGCAAAAAATCATGAAGTCTGCAGACCGCCTTTGCAACCCTCTACAGTAGAATAGGTGGAACAAACGGCTGCAGACTGTAATAAGAAGCGTGTTTGTTTTTTTAACATTTGCATGTTGCTATAGATATTAAAAAACTAAAATAAACTGATTTTATAAACCGAAAATAGTTTTTTAATAACGAAAATTTAATAATGTATGACATTTCAGCAAAAAATCATGATATTTAAACAAAAAATAAAGATATTTTAGCAAAAAAATAATAATGATATATCATCAAGAAATTATTATTATTTAATAAAAAATGAAAAAAAATCAACAAGAATAAACAAAAAAATGAAAAAAGTAAAATATGATTTCGGCAACATATAATCAAGATTTCAGCAAGAAAAAAGAAAAGGAAGAGGTTGGAAGAGGCAATACAAGTGTTGCGCCAAACAGAACACACACAGAGGTTTTCTAATCTGAAGACTTCTAAAAAACAAACAGCTGCGAGATTAAAAGTGTTGCGCGTGTGCTGCACCGCACAACAATAAAAGGTCTGAAGAGTTTTTTTTCCAAAAAAACAAACAGCACCTTAATGCTTCTTTTGATCCCTTGTAGATACTTAACATTCTTCTTCTCTTGAATCCCTCATGATTTTCCTTATTGTTAATCCCTTACGGATTATATCTAAGTTCTTAAAAGAACTCTCTTACCTTGTTCCACTCATGGATCCTTTCTCAATCTTATAAACCACACGTAAATCTTACTATAAGGTACTTATAGTACTTTAATTTATATTTTACATGTATAATTTGTTGCTAGAGTGGAAAGGAATCGAAAAGGTTGGAAATTGGAGCTGAATGGCAAAAAGCGAAGGAACATTTACGGAAGCCCATTACGCCTAGCATAAGCGTAATGGGGAGTATGCCCAACGTACCGGGCTGGATGGAAACGGGTCAAGACACGGATTTTATGACTTATGCCCAACATAACTCCATGTACACCAAGAATACATAAACGGGTCGTTAAAGATTGTTACTTTATTCCCTATTGCTAAATTAATAGAGTTCAAATGACCATTCTGACTGTGTTAATTTGAATCATAGTTGTCCATGATCATTGGTAATTATGACTAGAGTTTGATCAAAACCTAGGGTTGGGAAATAAAGTAATGAACTTTAATGTGTGTGCATACATGATCGTTCTATGCATGATTTAATTCCTTTGATCATTAGGATTAATAAAGATCAAATCTTGCTTAATACAAACTGAACACTGATTTGCATAATTGTTTGTTCACTTGATCAGTGAATTAATAATGGTGTTAAAATTGAAGGATTAGTTGTCTGATCTTGATGCTAGTCATATTAGGAATCGTTAAATAATGAATAAATATCCATTGCGCTTGGTAGTTAGCAAATGTTTTGAGATGAAATCCAATCTAAACCAAAGTACCTAAATTGATTTATCTTGAGTCAATTTATCGAGATTTGTTGTTTAGTTGTTTATTTGAGATTGAATTCCATAAAACCCTTCTTTACCATTTTTGTGTGTTTAGTGTAAACTATAATGAAGAACTCCAAATTAATTAATGATTGTTCCCCTTGTGTTTGACACCTGGTCTTACTATGTGACATCCCCAAAATCTCGGCCAGAAAAGACCGATTTTCATTTATGCTTTTAAATATTTTCAGAGTAAATCCTTTTGATTTGAAAGAATTGCGGAATTTGTTCCCAAAAACAAAACATGATAAAACAATGTTTACCGAAGCATTTCATAAAAGAAATGTATTTTCATTATAATCAAAACTCGGTGTGTCATGTTCCGATACAGACCAATAAGCATAAACGAATACATTACAAGTCATATAACAAATATAAACATATGAGGACTTGTAAACAAAACAACTTGATGGTTCATCCATCTCATGCCCTTCCGCCACTACCTGTAATACAATTTAAAACTGAGTGGGTCAGGCTTGGGAGCCTGGTGAGCATATAGGGTTTTCAACCCACAATAAATATCATATTTAATTTTCACCAACCAACAATAACCCAATTACCCATTCCCGTTATTCTCACTTTAATGTCCCTAAAACAACTAACATAAGGGACCTAGTCTAAGAATATTTCATCGGGGCGACAACACATGCTTCAGGGGTACCTCAGCAATATAAGTCAAATAAGGCAACCATGAGGGGGATGGAGTACAGCGAATGAACACCCAAGTTCATTAACACCTACAGGTGGCGAACCTGCTAATGTTTCCACAAGACTGTCTAGAATAGCCAGTGGTCGTCATCTAAACTCCGCTAGATGACTCAATCAAACAACAACGAGGCCTCTCATCTGTTTATTACACACCAACGGTCTACCCATGTTCTACCCAACATATTAGTAGATAAAAATATACATTTGTATACATAGTTTAAAGAAAACCTGTATAGCATGCTTTAATCAACACATATATCACATAACAGATGAGGCACACACACACATAACACGTATCTCATAAAGAAATAAGCAGATTTATAAGATAGAAGAGAGTGAATACTCATTCACACATAACACAACCAAATATATACACATAGCACGTATTTTTATATAAAATACTTCGTATTATTGTATTAGAAGAAAATAACTACACACTCACTTGATCAGAAGATGATCGGACAGCACTACGGCTTATAGAAGTAGTATTCCTCAGCAGATCTGGAAGATCTTCACAAAAATCGACTTTTCGCGGGCAGAGCTTCGACTCGGGAACCGCACTTTTCGGGATCTTCGGGATCTCGGGACTTGCCTCGGGGCTAGAGTATGATACCGGGACTTCGGGATAGCTTCGGCACGAAAAACGATGCAAAAGACTAGAGAGAAGAGAAGAAAATGAACATGAATCAAGGCTGTCTTCGGATCCTTTATATAGAGGCTGGAACCTCGGAGTACGCGGGGCGTACGCCTGTACGCGGGGCGTACAGGGCTCCGAAATCGTCATTGCATACGTCATCCGAAGTGTCGACACTATCGGAGTACGCGGGGCGTTCTCGCGTACGCGGGGCGTACCTCGGATCAGACGGGTGACTCGGCTTCGGATAATACCTCCGAATTTTGAATTAATTTTAAATATCAAAAGATTAATAAACTTCGGAAATTCATAACTTCTTCATACGAACTCCGTTTTCGACATTCTTAATATCCACGCGAAGGTGAGACCACGCTCTACGACTTTCGTTTAGACTCCGTCGGCTAATTTTGAATTTATTTTTCCTAATTATTTTTAATAGGCCGCGACAGAAAAACTTCGTTATAAATTCATAACTTCTTCGTTTGACGTCCGTTCTTGCCTAACTTTTTATCGCTTCGATACCAATAATGAGATCTTCGATTCTCATTTAGATTGCTTCGGCTAAAAACCCCTCGATCTCAAATCGAGTAAAACAGGCTGTATACCGTTAAGCCGAAACTTCGATAAATCATAACTTCCTCATACGAAGTCAGATTTGGGCGTTCTATATATATTCGGAAACCTCGTTTCAATTACTACAACATTAACCAAAGATATTAAGTTTATTTTACACTTAAATTTTGACGGTTATTTTTATTCTTAATTAATCAAACCACATAATTAAGCAATTAAGCACAAAACACATAATACTCAAATAATACACTTTTATTATTTTAAAACGGGTTACAAAGGTCAACCTAGACTATTACATTGCTACAAATGGCAAGCCCGAAACACAGGCGTTACAATTATCTCCACCTTAGAATGATTCCGTCCCCGGAATCACACATCAACAAACAAATGCGGATAGCGACTCAACATGTCACTCTCCGTCTCCCATGTGAGATTCGGCCCATTCGTGTGTTTCCATCGGACAAGCACTAACCCAACCATTTTGCGTCGCAACTTCTTAGTCTTTCGGTCAACAATTGCCTCTGGTTCTTCAATCAACCTTTTGTTCTCATCAATTCTCAATTCAGAAATTGGAATTATATCGGGAACTTCTCCCGTGAACTTCCTCTAATAACACACATGAAAGGTGTTGTGAATTCCATTCAGTTCTTCGGGTAATTCGAGCTTGTAAGCTTGGTTCCCAACCCTCTGAAGAACTTTAAAAGGTCCAATAAACCTTGGACTCAACTTTCCCCTTTTACCAAATCTTATAAGTCCCTTCCACGGCGAGACTTTAAGCAAAACCGAATCTCCAACCTCAAAAGTCATCGGTCTTCGCTTCTTGTCAGCATAGCTCTTTTGACGATCTTGAGCTGCTAACATTCTTTCCCTAATTATTTTCAACTTTTCAGCAGTTTGATGAACCATCTCCGGTCCCATAAACTGCTTTTCCCCAGCCTCAAGCCAACAAGACGGCGTACGACACTTCTGTCCATACAAAGCTTGATAAGGTGCCATCTTAATGCTCGAGTGAAAACTATTATTATAGGAAAATTCTACCAACGGTAAATGTTCATCCCAATTACCTAGGAATTCCAAGGTACATGCTCTCAGCATATCTTCAAGTGTTTGTATTGTTCTTTCACTCTGACCATCAGTCTGCGGATGGTAAGCTGTGCTTAAACATAACTTGGTACCCATTTCCTCTTGTAGACTTTTCCAAAACCTTGATGTGAAACGGCTATCACGATCCGACACAATCGTTAACGGAACACCGTGAAGCCTCACAATTTCCTTCACGTAAGAATTCGCAAGCTTCTCCATAGACCATTTCTCCCTGGCCGCTATGAAATGCGCACTCTTAGTGAATCGATCAACGACCACCCAAATCATGCCGTGACCATTCTTTGTTCTGGGCAGTTTAGTGACAAAATCCATAGCAATGTCTTCCCACTTACCCATAGGCACAGACAATGGTTCTAAACTCCCATAAGGTTTCTGATGTTGTGTCTTGACTCTCGCACAAGTCACACGCTCGGCCACATACTTTGCAACATCAAGCTTCATCGTCGGCCACCAGTAGTAGGGTTTCAGGTCCCTATACATTTTAGTGCTACCCGGATGAATTGAGTACATGGTTTTGTGAGCTTCTTCCATCAGAAGATCCCTAATTCCTCCTGACTTAGGTACCCAAATACGATCTTGGAATACCTTCAGTCCATGACCGTTAGTACCAAACACCAACGTTTTACCCAAACGTTCCTCCTTTCGGTCATTTTTCTCAGAAGCTTCCTCTTGAGCTTTCTTTATACTTTCCACAATAGTCGAGACAACTTCAATTCTCAACGCTCTTGGCCTCTTCCTTTCAAGATTGACCTTCCGACTGAGAGCATCAGCAACAACATTAGCTTTACCGGGGTGGTAAAGTATCTCGCAGTCGTAGTCTTTAAGTAATTCTAGCCAGCGTCGTTGCCTCATATTCAATTCTTTCTGATTAAAGAGGTATTGGAGACTCTTATGATCAGTGAAAAGTTTGCACTTCGTGCCATAGAGGTAATGCCTCCATATTTTCAGAGCGAAAACTACCGCTACCAACTCCAAATCATGAGTCGGGTAATTCTTTTCATGCTCTTTCAACTGTCGAGACGCATATGCTATCACCTTTTCTCTTTGGGTCAAAACACAACCCAATCCAACACCAGACGCATCGCTATAAACAGCGAAGTCTTCAACTCCATCGGGTAGAGAAAGTATCGGTGCCTCGCATAGCTTCTTCTTTAACTTCTCGAAGGCTTCTTTATGCTTCTCACTCCAAGCATAAGTAGCTCCTTTGTGGGTCAAAGCTGTCAATGGAGTAGCAATCGAAGAAAAGCCTTGGATAAACCTGCGGTAATATCCGGCTAATCCCAAAAAGCTTCGAATCTCCGTGGGACTTTTCGGTTGTTCCCACTTCGTCACAGCTTCGATCTTCGCTGGATCAACCATTATCCCTTCTTGGTTGACCACGTGACCCAAGAATTGGACTTCACGAATCCAAAAATCACATTTGGAGAACTTCGCATAAAGCTTCTCCTTCTTCAAAACTTCTAACACTTCTCGCAAGTGTCTGCCATGCTCCTCCTGGCTTTTCGAGTAGATCAGAATGTCGTCTATGAACACTATCACGGATTTATCAAGGAAAGGATTACAAACCCTATTCATCAAATCCATGAACGCTGCTGGAGCATTGGTTAGTCCAAACGACATAACCAAGAACTCGTAGTGTCCATATCTAGTTCTGAAGGCAGTCTTCTCGATATCTTGCTCTCTTACTTTCAGCTGATGATACCATGACCTAAGATCGATCTTCGAGAAATAGCTCGAACCTTGCAATTGATCAAACAGGTCATCAATCCTCGGCAACGGATATCTATTCTTTATTGTTGCCTTGTTCAGCTCTCTGTAATCGATGCACATTCTCATACTTTCATCTTTCTTCTTCACAAACAACACCGGAGCTCCCCAGGGCGATGAACTAGGTCTAATGAAACCTTTGTCCAACAACTCCTGAAGTTGCATCATTAGATCCTTCATCTCCGTCGGTGCTAATCGATAAGGTGCTTTTGCTATTGGCGTGGTTCCTGGTAACAAGTCTATTCTGAACTCCACTTGTCTATCAGGTGGTAATCCAGGAAGATCCTCGGGGAACACTTCCGGAAAATCACACACCACTGGAATGCTCTGCATCACCTTCTTTTCCTTCTTAGCATCAATCACAAATGCTAAATATGATGTACATCCCTTGGTCAAACACTTTCTGGCTTTCATTAGAGAAATGATCCCATAATTCACTCGTCGTTTGTCCCCATACACCATAAACGAATCTTTTCCAGGCGGGTTTACTTTAACTATCTTCTTCTTGCACAAAATTTCGGCATCATTGGCGCTAAGCCAATCCATTCCCAACACGATGTCGAAACCATTTAGTTCGATAGGCAATAATTCCTCGAGAAACTTATTCCCATTAAGGTCGATCAAGACGTTTTTCATACGATGGCTAACAGGTACAAACTTGCCACTAGCTACTTCGACTAATAAAGCATCATCTAGTCTATCAATAGGCAAAGCTAGCTTTCTACCAAACTCATGCGAAATAAAGGAGTAGTTGGCTCCAGAATCAAACAATATATGAGCAGGTAATTCGTTTACGAGAAAGTTACCTGAAGTGACATCAGCTTCATCTTTAGCAGCCTCAAGTGTCATCTGGAATGCTCTCACCTTTGGCTTTGGTGGAATGTTGGGCCTAGCTGCCTCCTTCTTCTTCGGACAGTCTTTCAAAATATGCCCCTCTTCATTACACCCAAAACACATCCTTTTGTTGTTCGGACATTCATTGGCAAAATGTCCAACCTTTCCACACTTGTAGCAGGTCACATCCTCGCTACATTTCCCAAAGTGCTTTTTCTTACACTTATCACACCACTTTGCTTCGCCTCCTTTTCCTCCAAACTTTTTCGAATCAGATTTCGAAAATTTGCTCTTCTTACTGGAACCAGATGCTCCTTCAAACTTCCTTTTCTCACCAACCTCAACCTTGACGGTGGTTCTCCCCCTGATCATGTTCTCAACAGACTTGGCAGCCCAGATAGCTGCCTCTAGAGTAAGTGCCTGACGTACCGGCACCTCGTACTCCCATGGAAGTCCCTTCGCATACCGATCCACCTTTGTCAGCTCGTCTGGAACGATACGCAAGGCAAACTCCATCTTATCGGTGAAGTTATTGGTGTACTCATCCACTGACATGCTACCCTTCGTCAATGTCAAAAACTTATTCTCCAACTCCAACAGATTTTGAGCCGAGCAGAACTTGCGCTTAAACTGCACCAAGAACTCTGCCCATGACAATTGTAGTGGCTCGTTAGGGCTTAAGGTCTTCCCTAGAGTGTTCCACCAACGAACGGCTCCACCTCGGAATTGACGCACGGCATAGATAGTTTGCAACTTACCTCTGCAGCCACACGTCATGAAGGCTAGCTCCATTTCGGAGATCCAATCCATAACCCCAATCGGATCCTCCTTTCCATTGAAGGTCGATGGTTTACAAGTCAAAAAGTCCTTGTACTTGCATCCATTCCATCATTCCTTCCATCATGGTTATCTTGCCTAACTATCGGTGGGTTGGCTGGACCAACAGACCCACTGAAGTTTCCACCTTCTGAGTGCCCTTCATTCAGTTTAGGCTCTTCCACACGAATCGACAGTTCTTCACGATTTTGTTGAAGCAACCGTCTAGTTTCATCCATCTGACGATCCAACATCGTCTGAATCATCAATTGCACACCAGCCATGGTTATTGGCTCAGGTGCTGCTGCTACGACAGGTATTGGCTCAATCACTGGTGGTTGATTCCTGTTTTCCTCAGCATTTCCAACTCCACTTCTTGTTCTCACCATTTTGATCTACACCGAATAAGGTGAAATTAGATCCTCAATCATGATAGATATTCAAATCATCCTTATCACTCCGAAACGTTTACATGCTAGTTCTAATATTGTAGACGTACGCTTAGAATCCTACACACATAAGGTTTCTAGATCCGGTCGGCAACAGACCATAGATCCAAACAAATAATATCATATATGGCAACATATAACATTTAGCACATAAAGCATTTTAGGCAACTTTCCTAAAATAAACTAGTGCTCGTGTCTAAATCACAACAGACACACATCTCAAAACTTCACTTAGCATTCTAAGTTTAAGTCTAGAAATCCTACAAATTCCTAGTTCGCTTAAACTAATGCTCTGATACCAACTGTGACATCCCCAAAATCTCGGCCAGAAAAGACCGATTTTCATTTATGCTTTTAAATATTTTCAGAGTAAATCCTTTTGATTTGAAAGAATTGCGGAATTTGTTCCCAAAAACAAAACATGATAAAACAATGTTTACCGAAGCATTTCATAAAAGAAATGTATTTTCATTATAATCAAAACTCGGGGTGTCATGTTCCGATACAGACCAATAAGCATAAACGAATACATTACAAGTCATATAACAAATATAAACATATGCGGACTTGTAAACAAAACAACTTGATGGTTCATCCATCTCATGCCCTTCCGCCACTACCTGTAATACAATTTAAAACTGAGTGGGTCAGGCTTGGGAGCCTGGTGAGCATATAGGGTTTTCAACCCACAATAAATATCATATTTAATTTTCACCAACCAACAATAACCCAATTACCCATTCCCGTTATTCTCACTTTAATGTCCCTAAAACAACTAACATAAGGGACCTAGTCTAAGAATATTTCATCGGGGCGACAACACATGCTTCAGGGGTACCTCAGCAATATAAGTCAAATAAGGCAACCATGAGGGGGATGGAGTACAGCGAATGAACACCCAAGTTCATTAACACCTACAGGTGGCGAACCTGCTAATGTTTCCACAAGACTGTCTAGAATAGCCAGTGGTCGTCATCTAAACTCCGCTAGATGACTCAATCAAACAACAACGAGGCCTCTCATCTGTTTATTACACACCAACGGTCTACCCATGTTCTACCCAACATATTAGTAGATAAAAATATACATTTGTATACATAGTTTAAAGAAAACCTGTATAGCATGCTTTAATCAACACATATATCACATAACAGATGAGGCACACACACACATAACACGTATCTCATAAAGAAATAAGCAGATCTATAAGATAGAAGAGAGTGAATACTCATTCACACATAACACAACCAAATATATACACATAGCACGTATTTTTATATAAAATACTTCGTATTATTGTATTAGAAGAAAATAACTACACACTCACTTGATCAGAAGATGATCGGACAGCACTACGACTTATAGAAGTAGTATTCCTCAGCAGATCTGGAAGATCTTCACAAAAATCGACTTTTCGCGGGCAGAGCTTCGACTCGGGAACCGCACTTTTCGGGATCTTCGGGATCTCGGGACTTGCCTCGGGGCTAGAGTATGATACCGGGACTTCAGGATAGCTTCGGCACGAAAAACGATGCAAAAGACTAGAGAGAAGAGAAGAAAATGAACATGAATCAAGGCTGTCTTCGGATCCTTTATATAGAGGCTGGAACCTCGGAGTACGCGGGGCGTACAGGGCTCCGAAATCGTCATTGCATACGTCATCCGAAGTGTCGACACTATCGGAGTACGCGGGGCGTTCTCGCGTACGCGGGGCGTACCTCGGATCAGACGGGTGACTCGGCTTCGGATAATACCTCCGAATTTTGAATTAATTTTAAATACCAAAAGATTAATAAACTTCGGAAATTCATAACTTCTTCATACGAACTCCGTTTTCGACATTCTTAATATCCACGCGAAGGTGAGACCACGCTCTACGACTTTCGTTTAGACTCCGTCGGCTAATTTTGAATTTATTTTTATTAATTATTTTTGATAGGCCGCGACAGAAAAACTTCGTTATAAATTCATAACTTCTTCGTTTGACGTCCGTTCTTGCCTAACTTTTTATCGCTTCGATACCAATAATGAGATCTTCGATTCTCATTTAGATTGCTTCGGCTAAAAACCCCTCGATCTCAAATCGAGTAAAACAGGCTGTATACCGTTAAGCCGAAACTTCGATAAATCATAACTTCCTCATACGAAGTCAGATTTGGGCGTTCTATATATATTCGGAAACCTCGTTTCAATTACTACAACATTAACCAAAGATATTAAGTTTATTTTACACTTAAATTTTGACGGTTATTTTTATTCTTAATTAATCAAACCACATAATTAAGCAATTAAGCACAAAACACATAATACTCAAATAATACACTTTTATTATTTTAAAACGGGTTACAAAGGTCAACCTAGACTATTACATTGCTACAAATGGCAAGCCCGAAACACAGGCGTTACAATTATCTCCACCTTAGAATGATTCCGTCCCCGGAATCACACATCAACAAACAAATGCGGATAGCGACTCAACATGTCACTCTCCGTCTCCCATGTGAGATTCGGCCCATTCGTGTGTTTCCATCGGACAAGCACTAACCCAACCATTTTGCGTCGCAACTTCTTAGTCTTTCGGTCAACAATTGCCTCTGGTTCTTCAATCAACCTTTTGTTCTCATCAATTCTCAATTCAGAAATTGGAATTATATCGGGAACTTCTCCCGTGAACTTCCTCTAATAACACACATGAAAGGTGTTGTGAATTCCATTCAGTTCTTCGGGTAATTCGAGCTTGTAAGCTTGGTTCCCAACCCTCTGAAGAACTTTAAAAGGTCCAATAAACCTTGGACTCAACTTTCCCCTTTTACCAAATCTTATAAGTCCCTTCCACGGCGAGACTTTAAGCAAAACCGAATCTCCAACCTCAAAAGTCATCGGTCTTCGCTTCTTGTCAGCATAGCTCTTTTGACGATCTTGAGCTGCTAACATTCTTTCCCTAATTATTTTCAACTTTTCAGCAGTTTGATGAACCATCTCCGGTCCCATAAACTGCTTTTCCCCAGCCTCAAGCCAACAAGACGGCGTACGACACTTCTGTCCATACAAAGCTTGATAAGGTGCCATCTTAATGCTCGAGTGAAAACTATTATTATAGGAAAATTCTACCAACGGTAAATGTTCATCCCAATTACCTAGGAATTCCAAGGTACATGCTCTCAGCATATCTTCAAGTGTTTGTATTGTTCTTTCACTCTGACCATCAGTCTGCGGATGGTAAGCTGTGCTTAAACATAACTTGGTACCCATTTCCTCTTGTAGACTTTTCCAAAACCTTGATGTGAAACGGCTATCACGATCCGACACAATCGTTAACGGAACACCGTGAAGCCTCACAATTTCCTTCACGTAAGAATTCGCAAGCTTCTCCATAGACCATTTCTCCCTGGCCGCTATGAAATGCGCACTCTTAGTGAATCGATCAACGACCACCCAAATCATGCCGTGACCATTCTTTGTTCTGGGCAGTTTAGTGACAAAATCCATAGCAATGTCTTCCCACTTACCCATAGGCACAGACAATGGTTCTAAACTCCCATAAGGTTTCTGATGTTGTGTCTTGACTCTCGCACAAGTCACACGCTCGGCCACATACTTTGCAACATCAAGCTTCATCGTCGGCCACCAGTAGTAGGGTTTCAGGTCCCTATACATTTTAGTGCTACCCGGATGAATTGAGTACATGGTTTTGTGAGCTTCTTCCATCAGAAGATCCCTAATTCCTCCTGACTTAGGTACCCAAATACGATCTTGGAATACCTTCAGTCCATGACCGTTAGTACCAAACACCAACGTTTTACCCAAACGTTCCTCCTTTCGGTCATTTTTCTCAGAAGCTTCCTCTTGAGCTTTCTTTATACTTTCCACAATAGTCGAGACAACTTCAATTCTCAACGCTCTTGGCCTCTTCCTTTCAAGATTGACCTTCCGACTGAGAGCATCAGCAACAACATTAGCTTTACCGGGGTGGTAAAGTATCTCGCAGTCGTAGTCTTTAAGTAATTCTAGCCAGCGTCGTTGCCTCATATTCAATTCTTTCTGATTAAAGAGGTATTGGAGACTCTTATGATCAGTGAAAAGTTTGCACTTCGTGCCATAGAGGTAATGCCTCCATATTTTCAGAGCGAAAACTACCGCTACCAACTCCAAATCATGAGTCGGGTAATTCTTTTCATGCTCTTTCAACTGTCGAGACGCATATGCTATCACCTTTTCTCTTTGGGTCAAAACACAACCCAATCCAACACCAGACGCATCGCTATAAACAGCGAAGTCTTCAACTCCATCGGGTAGAGAAAGTATCGGTGCCTCGCATAGCTTCTTCTTTAACTTCTCGAAGGCTTCTTTATGCTTCTCACTCCAAGCATAAGTAGCTCCTTTGTGGGTCAAAGCTGTCAATGGAGTAGCAATCGAAGAAAAGCCTTGGATAAACCTGCGGTAATATCCGGCTAATCCCAAAAAGCTTCGAATCTCCGTGGGACTTTTCGGTTGTTCCCACTTCGTCACAGCTTCGATCTTCGCTGGATCAACCATTATCCCTTCTTGGTTGACCACGTGACCCAAGAATTGGACTTCACGAATCCAAAAATCACATTTGGAGAACTTCGCATAAAGCTTCTCCTTCTTCAAAACTTCTAACACTTCTCGCAAGTGTCTGCCATGCTCCTCCTGGCTTTTCGAGTAGATCAGAATGTCGTCTATGAACACTATCACGGATTTATCAAGGAAAGGATTACAAACCCTATTCATCAAATCCATGAACGCTGCTGGAGCATTGGTTAGTCCAAACGACATAACCAAGAACTCGTAGTGTCCATATCTAGTTCTGAAGGCAGTCTTCTCGATATCTTGCTCTCTTACTTTCAGCTGATGATACCATGACCTAAGATCGATCTTCGAGAAATAGCTCGAACCTTGCAATTGATCAAACAGGTCATCAATCCTCGGCAACGGATATCTATTCTTTATTGTTGCCTTGTTCAGCTCTCTGTAATCGATGCACATTCTCATACTTTCATCTTTCTTCTTCACAAACAACACCGGAGCTCCCCAGGGCGATGAACTAGGTCTAATGAAACCTTTGTCCAACAACTCCTGAAGTTGCATCATTAGATCCTTCATCTCCGTCGGTGCTAATCGATAAGGTGCTTTTGCTATTGGCGTGGTTCCTGGTAACAAGTCTATTCTGAACTCCACTTGTCTATCAGGTGGTAATCCAGGAAGATCCTCGGGGAACACTTCCGGAAAATCACACACCACTGGAATGCTCTGCATCACCTTCTTTTCCTTCTTAGCATCAATCACAAATGCTAAATATGATGTACATCCCTTGGTCAAACACTTTCTGGCTTTCATTAGAGAAATGATCCCATAATTCACTCGTCGTTTGTCCCCATACACCATAAACGAATCTTTTCCAGGCGGGTTTACTTTAACTATCTTCTTCTTGCACAAAATTTCGGCATCATTGGCGCTAAGCCAATCCATTCCCAACACGATGTCGAAACCATTTAGTTCGATAGGCAATAATTCCTCGAGAAACTTATTCCCATTAAGGTCGATCAAGACGTTTTTCATACGATGGCTAACAGGTACAAACTTGCCACTAGCTGCTTCGACTAATAAAGCATCATCTAGTCTATCAATAGGCAAAGCTAGCTTTCTACCAAACTCATGCGAAATAAAGGAGTAGTTGGCTCCAGAATCAAACAATATATGAGCAGGTAATTCGTTTACGAGAAAGTTACCTGAAGTGACATCAGCTTCATCTTTAGCAGCCTCAAGTGTCATCTGGAATGCTCTCACCTTTGGCTTTGATGGAATGTTGGGCCTAGCTGCCTCCTTCTTCTTCGGACAGTCTTTCAAAATATGCCCCTCTTCATTACACCCAAAACACATCCTTTTGTTGTTCGGACATTCATTGGCAAAATGTCCAACCTTTCCACACTTGTAGCAGGTCACATCCTCGCTACATTTCCCAAAGTGCTTTTTCTTACACTTATCACACCACTTTGCTTCGCCTCCTTTTCCTCCAAACTTTTTCGAATCAGATTTCGAAAATTTGCTCTTCTTACTGGAACCAGATGCTCCTTCAAACTTCCTTTTCTCACCAACCTCAACCTTGACGGTGGTTCTCCCCCTGATCATGTTCTCAACAGACTTGGCAGCCCAGATAGCTGCCTCTAGAGTAAGTGCCTGACGTACCGGCACCTCGTACTCCCATGGAAGTCCCTTCGCATACCGATCCACCTTTGTCAGCTCGTCTGGAACGATACTGTAACAGCCCAAAATCTCAAGTATTGTTAAATTGCAATTTGGGGTGTTTTAAAGGAGAGACTCGGCGAGTTGGAGCCAGACTCGCCGAGTAGGGTCGCAGAGTTGGTCGCGGGTTCGCGACTGGACTCGACGAGTCCAGATATGGACTCGGCGAGTCGACGCTGTTCAGTGGAAAACCCTAGCCGTTCGGTTTGGGAAGTATTTAAGGGATCTTATGCCTCCATTGTTCGCCTTTTGGCCGACTGAGAAGGATCCTAAATCGGTTGTGGGCATCCAGAACAAGGTTTGAAGATCATTGGTGATTTGAGGAAGTTATGGTCCAAGAAGGAGAAGGTTATGGCTAATGGGACAGCAAGGGAATCACGTTTTGAGGCTTGGGGACACTGAGAGTGCATGATTCAGGTAATCTTTCGGATTATTTCCTGTTATGTGAATGTGTGCATGGATTTAGGGTTTGTGAAACCCATTTGGTGATTTAATGGATTATTATGTTGTTATACAAAAGTTTATACCCTGGTAATAGGATGATTAGAGGTCCAGAAGTCCCATTAGTGCGTTTTTCGGGAATATACGTATCTCAGGAAGCAGTTCGATTGACTGCATGGCGTGGACTCGCCGAGTCGGATGATCAGACTCGGCGAGTAGCTTGAAGATTCACTAGGACTCGCCGAGTTGTTCTTCAGACTCGGCGAGTAGCTTGAAGATCTACTGGAACTCGTCGAGTCGTTCTTCAGACTCGGCGAGTGGTGTCAGGATGCTTATACTCGTCGAGTTACCCTTTGCACTCGACGAGTCCAGTCAGGATTGACCGTTGACCTGTATATATATTAGAGGGGTCAGTTGCCTTGTTTGATAAGATCATTAACTAAGGCTGTGGTATTATAGGGAACCTGCGGAACTAGCGGATTGTGTGCGAGTAGCTCGAAGAGGTTATAGCCTGCGTACTACGAGGTGAGTCTTCTCACTATACCTCACCCGGAAGGGTTTGATTGTGTGACCGGAAGGTCAAGTATGTTATGTGTTATGTTTATATGCTATGAATGGAAAGTTAGCTGCTACGTGTGATATACATGCTTATATATGGGCCGGAAGGCAAGGTATTATGTGACAGAAAGGTCAGGTATGTTGTGTGTTATGTTTATATGCTATGAATGGGAAGTTAGCTGCTACGTGTGATATACATGCTTATATATGGGCCGGAAGGCAAGGTACTATGTGACAGAAAGGTCAGGTATGATATGTGATATATGTGCTTTATGTGTTAGAGTATTTGTATTATGTGTTATATATGTGTACGGGCCGGAAGGCGATTATCTTGTGGACCGAAAGGTCCGGGCCGGAAGGCAATGTTATGTGGATCGAAAGATCCGGGCCGGAAGGCGATATTATGTGGATCGAAAGATCCGGGCCGGAAGGCGATATTATGTGGATCGAAAGATCCGGGCCGGAAGGCAATGTTATGTGGACCGAACAGTCCGGTTCGGATGGCGTATGTGCGTAAGGTATATTGGGGAACTCACTAAGCTTCGTGCTTACGTTGTTTATGTTACGTTGTTTCAGGTTTTTACGGTAACGCGGGATGGCAACGGTTCGATTGTACACACCGAAGAAAGAGTTGAGTTTTGGAGGATCCTGGTCTTCTTTTATAATGAAAATGAAACTACGTTTTGTAATTTGAATGTGAATAAGATTTTAAACAAGTGTTTTCAATATTAAAGTGATTAATTAAATGAAAATTTTATTTTTGGAAATCTGGGTGTTACAAATTGGTATCAGAGCCTTGGTTTGAGGGATTCGGACGCGCCTACGGGTAAATCTGGACTAAAACTGAGGAAGTAAGAAAAAGTTTTCCAAATAAATGGTTTTCTAAAAGTGAATAAGAGTTCAAAGAGAAAGCAAGAAAGAGCAGTGTGTACAATCAGCCAGAGCCAAACGGTGATTTCCCAAAATACTCTTACTTTTGTATTATGAAATATCTATTATGCACTTTATGAGATATTATTGCATGCTAGAGACAGGCTAGGTATTTCACATCTTAGGACTAGAGTGGCCTGATTTGTGATGCCTTAGTCTAGGGTTTGCTGTTATATGTGCGTTATACTTTTATGTGTATGTGATGAGTGAGAGTATCTAGTTAGAACGCACAAGGAGTAAGGCTACGGAGTACAGAGGTACTTCCGAGGAGGAATCGAGAAGGTGGAGCTACCACAGATGGGGAGTCCTATGTATGCTTCAATGCTCGAATGCTGCTTGCTTTGTGCTTTGTGGAGTTATCGATGATGGGAGTCAGCTACCAAGTGAGTATGACGATACTCAGGAGGTAGAGGGCTGGCATCATTGGGAACTCTTCAGCAGCTGATAGCAAAGAAGTGGGAGGACAGCGGAAGGGACTAGGGAGTAAACCTAGCCAGATGAGTGCGCTGGTAGAGTAGAGGATTTCGCTGGAAAGCGAGCACGCGCGATGCGATTGGTGAAAGAGCAGGTTTATCAGCTACTTAGGAACTCTGGAATGGTCCGTGTGGAAAGTATGGGTAGATGTGGCAGGTAGTATGGGCCCGTACTACTGAAAGTAGAGGACCCATACTTGATACAGGGGGCATTCTGAAGGTCCTAAGGAACAGTTTGAGGGGTGATGTTATGGTTCGGATACCATACATCGAAGGGGATACAGAGTGATGTTATGGTCAGGGCACCATACATCGGAACAGATTGAGATAGAGGTTGTGGTTCGAGTGCTATACATTGGAGCAGGTTGAGGAATGGTGCTATGGTTCAGGTACCATACACCGAAGCATGTTGAGGAAGGATGTCATGGGATGAGTACCATGGTTCATAGTGGATGATGCTTGTGGCTATCTTGTTATCCGGTTATCGATCGGACGAGCACGAACGAGCGGGATGCGAGGATTCGCGAGATCCGGCGTGATGAAGTTGCTGCATTGTTGCGGGTTGAGTCGCCAGAATTGTTTGGGTCGATCAGGACCACTATGATTGAAGTAGTTTGATGAGCGATATGCGGCTTTCGCAGAGACGGCTGCCGCGGCGGTTACAGCGGCTGTAGCAACGGCAAAGAAAGGGACTAGTCGGGGTTTTCAGTATCGGGACTTCTATTATGCGAAGCCTCCCGCATTCGATGGAGTTCAGAACTCGATTGTTGCTATGAGATGGTTATCAGACATGGAGGGGTGTTTCTCCACGAGTTTATGCCCTACTGATCAGAGGGTGGGGTGTGCTCTGAACCTGTTGAGGCTCGGGGCGAAGGATTGGTGGAGATTGACCACGAGGTCATTCTCCGATGCGCAGAGGGCTGCGGTTTCATGGGATCAATTCAGAGGGATGTTCAGTACTCGCTATGTTCCGCGGGATGAACAGGAGAAATTGGCTCGGAAGTTCGTTAAGCTGAGGCAGGATTTGGAGTCGGTGACTGAGAGCACCGGGATGTTTGTTGAGAGGGCGATGTTTTGCCCTGAGTTCGCTTCGGAGCAGGCTCAGATGCCCGATATTCGAGTAAGCTCAAGGGGGAGTATCAGACAGTTCGTGTCTGCGCAGAGACGCGAGACCGTATTGGTATCGCAGGAGGCCGCCATGTGGCGTGAGTTAGAGGTTGAGTTGCAGTAGCGGGAGATGAGGCAGGCCCCGATGCAGTCGCAGTCGGCGCCGAAACGGTCCATGACCGTAGACGTTAGAATGGGGGATCGGAGCGGTCACACTTGTGGGAAGTGTGAGAGAGATGGCACCGGAGCTTGTTGGCCAATGGTGCATGCCGCGAGTGCGGAAAGGAGGGGCATGGTGCACGGGGATGTCGGCAGTCAGTGCCAATTCGGGATTCCAGGATTTGTTATCAGTGTCGACAGGTTGGACATTTGAGGGTCAAATGTCCACAGCTTTTGCAGGATCGGTGCAGGCTCTAGCACCGGCCACCTTGAGGAGTTCAGGAGGAGGACAGAATGGAGTAGAGCCCAAGGGCTCAGGGTTGTGCTTATCGGCTTGCGGCAGAGGGAGACGGAGCAGTGCCGGGGGGGCAGCTGCGGGTATGATGCTGTCTTGATGTCTTGATTAGCCTGCGTTGATTGTGGCGTATTGTTTGTGCTGGTAGTGTGGATTTCGATGCGGTATTCGTTGTTTCGCGGGATTGGCATGGTTATGGATTGGTGCTTCAGGTTTCGATTTGGCATTCGTTGTTCCCTGATGGTTGGTATGGTTATAGTATGGTGTTTTAGTGTCGATAGCTTTGTGCGGTTTTCGATGTGGTATTCAACCTTTGGCAGGTTGTGGGTTTGGTTATGGGTTATTGCTTGGGAATTCCGTTGGTCATCGTTGTGAGGGTTGATAGTGGAGGTGCGGCACTGGGTTGAATGACGGGTAGTATCTGCAGTTGTGGAGTGGATAATTGAAAGATCGGATTCTTTTGAGCGGATTGATCAGGGAGGAGATGTGTTTTGCTGAGGGTTGCTTACGCTTGTGGGAAGCAGTCAGTGGGTAAATGTTCTCTATGTGCAGGATGGTTCTGAAAGGTCGTTAATGACGATCGGTGGCAGTTAGTCAGTGCTTTAGTGGGGGAGAATTGTAAAATTCTCCGGGAGATCGATGAATATGTAAGGGTGCTTAGCTGTTGGGATTCAGCAGTGTTTGTCAGCGCAAAGTATAGGCCGACGAGAGCGAGTGTTGGATGTGCAGGGCGAGATACAGACCTAGGGCATTTGATTGTGGAGGCCTGAGAGGAGGTCGGGATCGAGCTTGAGTAAGTAAGCGAAATTTTGCGATCAGAGTATTGGTACGTTTGAGGTACGTGTTGGTTGTACTGCATTAATCCCACGGGATTATGTGGTGCATGTTTCTAGAGCTGGAACCGGAAGGTTCCCAGAGTTAGAACCTGAGGGTTCGCGGAGTTGGGTGTACGGACCCACAGAGATATAGTCTCGAGTGGCTAGTATGTGTTATGAGAGTCGGTCCAGTCATACTGGAGACTCTGTTGGTATTGCTGGATTAGTTTGAGATTTGCGGATCACGTATGTTGCAGTGTGATTGCATTGGAAGGTCTGGCCCTGGGTTGTTGATCTTGTTTAGCGGAGGCAGTGATTTTGATGAGTGGAGAGAGTGCATGGGATTGAGAGCCCTGCAATGAGAACTAGAGTTTGTGAATAGCAGTTACGCAAAAAGGGTGGTGTCGCTTGGGGCGAGCACCGTGGCACCGGTTGGAGTGGCATTATGTTCAAGAGAGTTCCGTGGAAAAGGAAAAGAGGAGGGTGTGTGACTCCGAAGGGGGTGCAAGTTCACGAAAGGGAAAGCTGCAGAGCAAGTTATGGATAGAGTATTTCGAGTATGGTTTTGAGCATCGTGTTCGCGGCGGTGGAGTAGAAACCCATCCGGTTGGGATGTCTGTTGAGGCTTAGAAGGGATGCATGGAGAGAGAAAATTTTAAATTTTCAGTGTGAATCTGATCAGAGTGTAGGGTGGATGTAGTGGTTCATCTTGGGAGATGTTCGAGGATGTCATCAGCGTATCGGGTCTTCCAACCTACGAGTGTTGGGGCTAGTTCAGCATGTGTATATGATGGCAAGAGAAGAATTTGTGAGAGTTACTCTGGGAGTGGGAATGGATCTCTCAGTTGGTCTGGGATGGACAAAGTGGGCTTTGGATCGGGGATCCGGTGGTTCAGGGCTTCCTAACCCTCATTCTTCGAGTGATTGTTGGGGTTTAAGAGCAGAGTTGCATCTTGGGTGGTTCTCGGTTACAGAGAGAGATGGACAGTACAGAGTTTGGGCTTCAGTCGACAGAGCAGACTCAGCAGGTTAAGGAGAGTTAGTGATCGTTTAGAGTTAACAGGAAAGTTATGCAGGCAGACGCCGTACGAGTATGTGATTCAGGTCAGCGACTTCGTATTTCTGACGGGTGCTTCGATTTAGGAAGAAGGGTAAATGGGGGGCCCCGGTATGTTGGGTCTTTTCGTGAAGGTGCGAAGGTAGGAAGGGTGGCCTATCGTTTGGAGTTGTCAACGGAATTGGGACGGATCCATGACACTGGTATGTGTCGCAGTTGAAGAGGTGTATAGCGGATGAGTCAGCAGTGGTTCTACTAGAGAACGATTAGGTGGATGCGAGCCTGTGTTACGTCGGGAGACCAGTGGCCGTCGGAGACCGGAAGATCAAGGTTCTGAGGAACAAGGAGGTACCTCTGGTATTGATTCAGTAGCGGCCTTGGAAGATATCGGAAGTGTTTAGGGAAGCCGAAACGTGTGATGCGGGAGCAGCATCCAGAACTATTTTCAGGGTGAGACTTCGAGGGCGAAGTCTAATTCTAGTGGGGGAGAGTTGTAACAGCCCAAAATCTCAAGTATTGTTAAATTGCAATTTGGGGTGTTTTAAAGGAGAGACTCGGCGAGTTGGAGCCAGACTCGCCGAGTAGGGTCGCAGAGTTGGTCGCGGGTTCGCGACTGGACTCGACGAGTCCAGATATGGACTCGGCGAGTCGACGCTGTTCAGTGGAAAACCCTAGCCGTTCGGTTTGGGAAGTATTTAAGGGATCTTATGCCTCCATTGTTCGCCTTTTGGCCGACTGAGAAGGATCCTAAATCGGTTGTGGGCATCCAGAACAAGGTTTGAAGATCATTGGTGATTTGAGGAAGTTATGGTCCAAGAAGGAGAAGGTTATGGCTAATGGGACAGCAAGGGAATCACGTTTTGAGGCTTGGGGACACTGAGAGTGCATGATTCAGGTAATCTTTCGGATTATTTCCTGTTATGTGAATGTGTGCATGGATTTAGGGTTTGTGAAACCCATTTGGTGATTTAATGGATTATTATGTTGTTATACAAAAGTTTATACCCTGGTAATAGGATGATTAGAGGTCCAGAAGTCCCATTAGTGCGTTTTTCGGGAATATACGTATCTCAGGAAGCAGTTCGATTGACTGCATGGCGTGGACTCGCCGAGTCGGATGATCAGACTCGGCGAGTAGCTTGAAGATTCACTAGGACTCGCCGAGTTGTTCTTCAGACTCGGCGAGTAGCTTGAAGATCTACTGGAACTCGTCGAGTCGTTCTTCAGACTCGGCGAGTGGTGTCAGGATGCTTATACTCGTCGAGTTACCCTTTGCACTCGACGAGTCCAGTCAGGATTGACCGTTGACCTGTATATATATTAGAGGGGTCAGTTGCCTTGTTTGATAAGATCATTAACTAAGGCTGTGGTATTATAGGGAACCTGCGGAACTAGCGGATTGTGTGCGAGTAGCTCGAAGAGGTTATAGCCTGCGTACTACGAGGTGAGTCTTCTCACTATACCTCACCCGGAAGGGTTTGATTGTGTGACCGGAAGGTCAAGTATGTTATGTGTTATGTTTATATGCTATGAATGGAAAGTTAGCTGCTACGTGTGATATACATGCTTATATATGGGCCGGAAGGCAAGGTATTATGTGACAGAAAGGTCAGGTATGTTGTGTGTTATGTTTATATGCTATGAATGGGAAGTTAGCTGCTACGTGTGATATACATGCTTATATATGGGCCGGAAGGCAAGGTACTATGTGACAGAAAGGTCAGGTATGATATGTGATATATGTGCTTTATGTGTTAGAGTATTTGTATTATGTGTTATATATGTGTACGGGCCGGAAGGCGATTATCTTGTGGACCGAAAGGTCCGGGCCGGAAGGCAATGTTATGTGGATCGAAAGATCCGGGCCGGAAGGCGATATTATGTGGATCGAAAGATCCAGGCCGGAAGGCGATATTATGTGGATCGAAAGATCCGGGCCGGAAGGCAATGTTATGTGGACCGAACAGTCCGGTTCGGATGGCGTATGTGCGTAAGGTATATTGGGGAACTCACTAAGCTTCGTGCTTACGTTGTTTATGTTACGTTGTTTCAGGTTTTTACGGTAACGCGGGATGGCAACGGTTCGATTGTACACACCGAAGAAAGAGTTGAGTTTTGGAGGATCCTGGTCTTCTTTTATAATGAAAATGAAACTACGTTTTGTAATTTGAATGTGAATAAGATTTTAAACAAGTGTTTTCAATATTAAAGTGATTAATTAAATGAAAATTTTATTTTTGGAAATCTGGGTGTTACAAATTGGTATCAGAGCCTTGGTTTGAGGGATTCGGACGCGCCTACGGGTAAATCTGGACTCAAACTGAGGAAGTAAGAAAAAGTTTTCCAAATAAATGGTTTTCTAAAAGTGAATAAGAGTTCAAAGAGAAAGCAAGAAAGAGCAGTGTGTACAATCAGCCAGAGCCAAACGGTGATTTCCCAAAATACTCTTACTTTTGTATTATGAAATATCTATTATGCACTTTATGAGATATTATTGCATGCTAGAGACAGGCTAGGTATTTCACATCTTAGGACTAGAGTGGCCTGATTTGTGATGCCTTAGTCTAGGGTTTGCTGTTATATGTGCGTTATACTTTTATGTGTATGTGATGAGTGAGAGTATCTAGTTAGAACGCACAAGGAGTAAGGCTACGGAGTACAGAGGTACTTCCGAGGAGGAATCGAGAAGGTGGAGCTACCACAGATGGGGAGTCCTATGTATGCTTCAATGCTCGAATGCTGCTTGCTTTGTGCTTTGTGGAGTTATCGATGATGGGAGTCAGCTACCAAGTGAGTATGACGATACTCAGGAGGTAGAGGGCTGGCATCATTGGGAACTCTTCAGCAGCTGATAGCAAAGAAGTGGGAGGACAGCGGAAGGGACTAGGGAGTAAACCTAGCCAGATGAGTGCGCTGGTAGAGTAGAGGATTTCGCTGGAAAGCGAGCACGCGCGATGCGATTGGTGAAAGAGCAGGTTTATCAGCTACTTAGGAACTCTGGAATGGTCCGTGTGGAAAGTATGGGTAGATGTGGCAGGTAGTATGGGCCCGTACTACTGAAAGTAGAGGACCCATACTTGATACAGGGGGCATTCTGAAGGTCCTAAGGAACAGTTTGAGGGGTGATGTTATGGTTCGGATACCATACATCGAAGGGGATACAGAGTGATGTTATGGTCAGGGCACCATACATCGGAACAGATTGAGATAGAGGTTGTGGTTCGAGTGCTATACATTGGAGCAGGTTGAGGAATGGTGCTATGGTTCAGGTACCATACACCGAAGCATGTTGAGGAAGGATGTCATGGGATGAGTACCATGGTTCATAGTGGATGATGCTTGTGGCTATCTTGTTATCCGGTTATCGATCGGACGAGCACGAACGAGCGGGATGCGAGGATTCGCGAGATCCGGCGTGATGAAGTTGCTGCATTGTTGTGGGTTGAGTCGCCAGAATTGTTTGGGTCGATCAGGACCACTATGATTGAAGTAGTTTGATGAGCGATATGCGGCTTTCGCAGAGACGGCTGCCGCGGCGGTTACAGCGGCTGTAGCAACGGCAAAGAAAGGGACTAGTCGGGGTTTTCAGTATCGGGACTTCTATTATGCGAAGCCTCCCGCATTCGATGGAGTTCAGAACTCGATTGTTGCTATGAGATGGTTATCAGACATGGAGGGGTGTTTCTCCACGAGTTTATGCCCTACTGATCAGAGGGTGGGGTGTGCTCTGAACCTGTTGAGGCTCGGGGCGAAGGATTGGTGGAGATTGACCACGAGGTCATTCTCCGATGCGCAGAGGGCTGCGGTTTCATGGGATCAATTCAGAGGGATGTTCAGTACTCGCTATGTTCCGCGGGATGAACAGGAGAAATTGGCTCGGAAGTTCGTTAAGCTGAGGCAGGATTTGGAGTCGGTGACTGAGAGCACCGGGATGTTTGTTGAGAGGGCGATGTTTTGCCCTGAGTTCGCTTCGGAGCAGGCTCAGATGCCCGATATTCGAGTAAGCTCAAGGGGGAGTATCAGACAGTTCGTGTCTGCGCAGAGACGCGAGACCGTATTGGTATCGCAGGAGGCCGCCATGTGGCGTGAGTTAGAGGTTGAGTTGCAGTAGCGGGAGATGAGGCAGGCCCCGATGCAGTCGCAGTCGGCGCCGAAACGGTCCATGACCGTAGACGTTAGAATGGGGGATCGGAGCGGTCACACTTGTGGGAAGTGTGAGAGAGATGGCACCGGAGCTTGTTGGCCAATGGTGCATGCCGCGAGTACGGAAAGGAGGGGCATGGTGCACGGGGATGTCGGCAGTCAGTGCCAATTCGGGATTCCAGGATTTGTTATCAGTGTCGACAGGTTGGACATTTGAGGGTCAAATGTCCACAGCTTTTGCAGGATCGGTGCAGGCTCTAGCACCGGCCACCTTGAGGAGTTCAGGAGGAGGACAGAATGGAGTAGAGCCCAAGGGCTCAGGGTTGTGCTTATCGGCTTGCGGCAGAGGGAGACGGAGCAGTGCCGGGGGGGCAGCTGCGGGTATGATGCTGTCTTGATGTCTTGATTAGCCTGCGTTGATTGTGGCGTATTGTTTGTGCTGGTAGTGTGGATTTCGATGCGGTATTCGTTGTTTCGCGGGATTGGCATGGTTATGGATTGGTGCTTCAGGTTTCGATTTGGCATTCGTTGTTCCCTGATGGTTGGTATGGTTATAGTATGGTGTTTTAGTGTCGATAGCTTTGTGCGGTTTTCGATGTGGTATTCAACCTTTGGCAGGTTGTGGGTTTGGTTATGGGTTATTGCTTGGGAATTCCGTTGGTCATCGTTGTGAGGGTTGATAGTGGAGGTGCGGCACTGGGTTGAATGACGGGTAGTATCTGCAGTTGTGGAGTGGATAATTGAAAGATCGGATTCTTTTGAGCGGATTGATCAGGGAGGAGATGTGTTTTGCTGAGGGTTGCTTACGCTTGTGGGAAGCAGTCAGTGGGTAAATGTTCTCTATGTGCAGGATGGTTCTGAAAGGTCGTTAATGACGATCGGTGGCAGTTAGTCAGTGCTTTAGTGGGGGAGAATTGTAAAATTCTCCGGGAGATCGATGAATATGTAAGGGTGCTTAGCTGTTGGGATTCAGCAGTGTTTGTCAGCGCAAAGTATAGGCCGACGAGAGCGAGTGTTGGATGTGCAGGGCGAGATACAGACCTAGGGCATTTGATTGTGGAGGCCTGAGAGGAGGTCGGGATCGAGCTTGAGTAAGTAAGCGAAATTTTGCGATCAAAGTATTGGTACGTTTGAGGTACATGTTGGTTGTACTGCATTAATCCCACGGGATTATGTGGTGCATGTTTCTAGAGCTGGAACCGGAAGGTTCCCAGAGTTAGAACCTGAGGGTTCGCGGAGTTGGGTGTACGGACCCACAGAGATATAGTCTCGAGTGGCTAGTATGTGTTATGAGAGTCGGTCCAGTCATACTGGAGACTCTGTTGGTATTGCTGGATTAGTTTGAGATTTGCGGATCACGTATGTTGCAGTGTGATTGCATTGGAAGGTCTGGCCCTGGGTTGTTGATCTTGTTTAGCGGAGGCAGTGATTTTGATGAGTGGAGAGAGTGCATGGGATTGAGAGCCCTGCAATGAGAACTAGAGTTTGTGAATAGCAGTTACGCAAAAAGGGTGGTGTCGCTTGGGGCGAGCACCGTGGCACCGGTTGGAGTGGCATTATGTTCAAGAGAGTTCCGTGGAAAAGGAAAAGAGGAGGGTGTGTGACTCCGAAGGGGGTGCAAGTTCACGAAAGGGAAAGCTGCAGAGCAAGTTATGGATAGAGTATTTCGAGTATGGTTTTGAGCATCGTGTTCGCGGCGGTGGAGTAGAAACCCATCCGGTTGGGATGTCTGTTGAGGCTTAGAAGGGATGCATGGAGAGAGAAAATTTTAAATTTTCAGTGTGAATCTGATCAGAGTGTAGGGTGGATGTAGTGGTTCATCTTGGGAGATGTTCGAGGATGTCATCAGCGTATCGGGTCTTCCAACCTACGAGTGTTGGGGCTAGTTCAGCATGTGTATATGATGGCAAGAGAAGAATTTGTGAGAGTTACTCTGGGAGTGGGAATGGATCTCTCAGTTGGTCTGGGATGGACAAAGTGGGCTTTGGATCGGGGATCCGGTGGTTCAGGGCTTCCTAACCCTCATTCTTCGAGTGATTGTTGGGGTTTAAGAGCAGAGTTGCATCTTGGGTGGTTCTCGGTTACAGAGAGAGATGGACAGTACAGAGTTTGGGCTTCAGTCGACAGAGCAGACTCAGCAGGTTAAGGAGAGTTAGTGATCGTTTAGAGTTAACAGGAAAGTTATGCAGGCAGACGCCGTACGAGTATGTGATTCAGGTCAGCGACTTCGTATTTCTGACGGGTGCTTCGATTTAGGAAGAAGGGTAAATGGGGGGCCCCGGTATGTTGGGTCTTTTCGTGAAGGTGCGAAGGTAGGAAGGGTGGCCTATCGTTTGGAGTTGTCAACGGAATTGGGACGGATCCATGACACTGGTATGTGTCGCAGTTGAAGAGGTGTATAGCGGATGAGTCAGCAGTGGTTCTACTAGAGAACGATTAGGTGGATGCGAGCCTGTGTTACGTCGGGAGACCAGTGGCCGTCGGAGACCGGAAGATCAAGGTTCTGAGGAACAAGGAGGTACCTCTGGTATTGATTCAGTAGCGGCCTTGGAAGATATCGGAAGTGTTTAGGGAAGCCGAAACGTGTGATGCGGGAGCAGCATCCAGAACTATTTTCAGGGTGAGACTTCGAGGGCGAAGTCTAATTCTAGTGGGGGAGAGTTGTAACAGCCCAAAATCTCAAGTATTGTTAAATTGCAATTTGGGGTGTTTTAAAGGAGAGACTCGGCGAGTTGGAGCCAGACTCGCCGAGTAGGGTCGCAGAGTTGGTCGCGGGTTCGCGACTGGACTCGACGAGTCCAGATATGGACTCGGCGAGTCGACGCTGTTCAGTGGAAAACCCTAGCCGTTCGGTTTGGGAAGTATTTAAGGGATCTTATGCCTCCATTGTTCGCCTTTTGGCCGACTGAGAAGGATCCTAAATCGGTTGTGGGCATCCAGAACAAGGTTTGAAGATCATTGGTGATTTGAGGAAGTTATGGTCCAAGAAGGAGAAGGTTATGGCTAATGGGACAGCAAGGGAATCACGTTTTGAGGCTTGGGGACACTGAGAGTGCATGATTCAGGTAATCTTTCGGATTATTTCCTGTTATGTGAATGTGTGCATGGATTTAGGGTTTGTGAAACCCATTTGGTGATTTAATGGATTATTATGTTGTTATACAAAAGTTTATACCCTGGTAATAGGATGATTAGAGGTCCAGAAGTCCCATTAGTGCGTTTTTCGGGAATATACGTATCTCAGGAAGCAGTTCGATTGACTGCATGGCGTGGACTCGCCGAGTCGGATGATCAGACTCGGCGAGTAGCTTGAAGATTCACTAGGACTCGCCGAGTTGTTCTTCAGACTCGGCGAGTAGCTTGAAGATCTACTGGAACTCGTCGAGTCGTTCTTCAGACTCGGCGAGTGGTGTCAGGATGCTTATACTCGTCGAGTTACCCTTTGCACTCGACGAGTCCAGTCAGGATTGACCGTTGACCTGTATATATATTAGAGGGGTCAGTTGCCTTGTTTGATAAGATCATTAACTAAGGCTGTGGTATTATAGGGAACCTGCGGAACTAGCGGATTGTGTGCGAGTAGCTCGAAGAGGTTATAGCCTGCGTACTACGAGGTGAGTCTTCTCACTATACCTCACCCGGAAGGGTTTGATTGTGTGACCGGAAGGTCAAGTATGTTATGTGTTATGTTTATATGCTATGAATGGAAAGTTAGCTGCTACGTGTGATATACATGCTTATATATGGGCCGGAAGGCAAGGTATTATGTGACAGAAAGGTCAGGTATGTTGTGTGTTATGTTTATATGCTATGAATGGGAAGTTAGCTGCTACGTGTGATATACATGCTTATATATGGGCCGGAAGGCAAGGTACTATGTGACAGAAAGGTCAGGTATGATATGTGATATATGTGCTTTATGTGTTAGAGTATTTGTATTATGTGTTATATATGTGTACGGGCCGGAAGGCGATTATCTTGTGGACCGAAAGGTCCGGGCCGGAAGGCAATGTTATGTGGATCGAAAGATCCGGGCCGGAAGGCGATATTATGTGGATCGAAAGATCCGGGCCGGAAGGCGATATTATGTGGATCGAAAGATCCGGGCCGGAAGGCAATGTTATGTGGACCGAACAGTCCGGGCCGGATGGCGTATGTGCGTAAGGTATATTGGGGAACTCACTAAGCTTCGTGCTTATGTTGTTTATGTTACGTTGTTTCAGGTTTTTACGGTAACGCGGGATGGCAACGGTTCGATTGTACACGCCGAAGAAAGAGTTGAGTTTTGGAGGATCCTGGTCTTCTTTTATAATGAAAATGAAACTACGTTTTGTAATTTGAATGTGAATAAGATTTTAAACAAGTGTTTTCAATATTAAAGTGATTAATTAAATGAAAATTTTATTTTTGGAAATCTGGGTGTTACAGATACGCAAGGCAAACTCCATCTTATCGGTGAAGTTATTGGTGTACTCATCCACTGACATGCTACCCTTCGTCAATGTCAAAAACTTATTCTCCAACTCCAACAGATTTTGAGCCGAGCAGAACTTGCGCCTAAACTGCACCAAGAACTCTGCCCATGACAATTGCAGTGGCTCGTTAGGGCTTAAGGTCTTCCCTAGAGTGTTCCACCAACGAACGGCTCCACCTCGGAATTGACGCACGGCATAGATAGTTTGCAACTTACCTCTGCAGCCACACGTCATGAAGGCTAGCTCCATTTCGGAGATCCAATCCATAACCCCAATCGGATCCTCCTTTCCATTGAAGGTCGATGGTTTACAAGTCAAAAAGTCCTTGTACTTGCATCCCATTCCATCATTCCTTCCATCATAGTTATCTTGCCTAACTATCGGTGGGTTGGCTGGACCAACAGACCCACTGAAGTTTCCACCTTCCGAGTGCCCTTCATTCAGTTTAGGCTCTTCCACACGAATCGACAGTTCTTCACGATTTTGTTGAAGCAACCGTCTAGTTTCATCCATCTGACGATCCAACATCGTCTGAATCATCAATTGCACACCAGCCATGGTTATTGGCTCAGGTGCTGCTGCTACGACAGGTATTGGCTCAATCACTGGTGGTTGATTCCTGTTTTCCTCAGCATTTCCAACTCCACTTCTTGTTCTCACCATTTTGATCTACACCGAATAAGGTGAAATTAGATCCTCAATCATGATAGATATTCAAATCATCCTTATCACTCCGAAACGTTTACATGCTAGTTCTAATATTGTAGACGTACGCTTAGAATCCTACACACATAAGGTTTCTAGATCCGGTCGGCAACAGACCATAGATCCAAACAAATAATATCATATATGGCAACATATAACATTTAGCACATAAAGCATTTTAGGCAACTTTCCTAAAATAAACTAGTGCTCGTGTCTAAATCACAACAGACACACATCTCAAAACTTCACTTAGCATTCTAAGTTTAAGTCTAGAAATCCTACAAATTCCTAGTTCGCTTAAACTAATGCTCTGATACCAACTGTGACATCCCCAAAATCTCGGCCAGAAAAGACCGATTTTCATTTATGCTTTTAAATATTTTCAGAGTAAATCCTTTTGATTTGAAAGAATTGCGGAATTTGTTCCCAAAAACAAAACATGATAAAACAATGTTTACCGAAGCATTTCATAAAAGAAATGTATTTTCATTATAATCAAAACTCGGGGTGTCATGTTCCGATACAGACCAATAAGCATAAACGAATACATTACAAGTCATATAACAAATATAAACATATGCGGACTTGTAAACAAAACAACCTGATGGTTCATCCATCTCATGCCCTTCCGCCACTACCTGTAATACAATTTAAAACTGAGTGGGTCAGGCTTGGGAGCCTGGTGAGCATATAGGGTTTTCAACCCACAATAAATATCATATTTAATTTTCACCAACCAACAATAACCCAATTACCCATTCCCGTTATTCTCACTTTAATGTCCCTAAAACAACTAACATAAGGGACCTAGTCTAAGAATATTTCATCGGGGCGACAACACATGCTTCGGGGGTACCTCAGCAATATAAGTCAAATAAGGCAACCATGAGGGGGATGGAGTACAGCGAATGAACACCCAAGTTCATTAACACCTACAGGTGGCGAACCTGCTAATGTTTCCACAAGACTGTCTAGAATAGCCAGTGGTCGTCATCTAAACTCCGCTAGATGACTCAATCAAACAACAACGAGGCCTCTCATCTGTTTATTACACACCAACGGTCTACCCATGTTCTACCCAACATATTAGTAGATAAAAATATACATTTGTATACATAGTTTAAAGAAAACCTGTATAGCATGCTTTAATCAACACATATATCACATAACAGATGAGGCACACACACACATAACACGTATCTCATAAAGAAATAAGCAGATCTATAAGATAGAAGAGAGTGAATACTCATTCACACATAACACAACCAAATATATACACATAGCACGTATTTTTATATAAAATACTTTGTATTATTGTATTAGAAGAAAATAACTACACGATCACTTGATCAGAAGATGATCGGACAGCACTACGGCTTATAGAAGTAGTATTCCTCAGCAGATCTGGAAGATCTTCACAAAAATCGACTTTTCGCGGGCAGAGCTTCGACTCGGGAACCACACTTTTCGGGATCTTCGGGATCTCGGGACTTGCCTCGGGGCTAGAGTATGATACCGGGACTTCGGGATAGCTTCGGCACGAAAAACGATGCAAAAGACTAGAGAGAAGAGAAGAAATTGAACAAGAATCAAGGTTGTCTTCGGATCCTTTATATAGAGGCTGGAACCTCGGAGTACGCGGGGCGTACGCCTGTATGCGGGGCGTACAGGGCTCCGAAATCGTCATTGCATGTGTCATCCGAAGTGTCGACACTATCGGAGTACGCGGGGCGTTCTCGCGTACGCGGGGCATTCTCGCGTACGCGGGGTGTACCTCGGATCAGACGGGTGACTCGGCTTCGGATAATACCTCCGAATTTTGAATTAATTTTAAATACCAAAAGATTAATAAACTTCGGAAATTCATAACTTCTTCATACGAACTCCGTTTTCGACGTTCTTAATATCCACGCGAAGGTGAGACCATGCTCTACGACTTTCACTTAGACTCCGTCGGCTAATTTTGACTTTATTTTTATTAATTATTTTTAATAGGCCGCGACAGAAAAACTTCGTTATAAATTCATAACTTCTTCGTTTGACGTCCGTTCTTGCCTAACTTTTTATCGCTTCGATACCAACAATGAGATCTTCGATTCTCATTTAGATTGCTTCGGCTAAAAACCCCTCGATCTCAAATCGAGTAAAACAGGCTGTATACCGCTAAGCCGAAACTTCAATAAATCATAACTTCCTCATACTAAGTCAGATTTGGGTGTTCTATATATATTCGGAAACCTCGTTTCAATTACTACAACATTAACCAAAGATATTAAGTTTATTTTACACTTAAATTTTGACGCTTATTTTTATTCTTAATTAATCAAACCACATAATTAAGCAATTAAGCACAAAACACATAATACTCAAATAATACACTTTTATTATTTCAAAACGGGTTACAAAGGTCAACCTAGACTATTACATTGCTACAAATGGCAAGCCCGAAACACAGGCGTTACATACTACAACTATACTATTGCATTATTAGGTACACTACCTAGTGTGTTTACTAGTTAGGTTATGATAAAATCAGTTTTATAAACTTAAAACTTGAGCAATTAAATATATACATAAAAACACACATCAATATATATATATATATATATATATATATATATATATATATATATATATATATATATATATATATATATATATATATATAATTATTATTATATACAAAAACCTTAAACTTTGATCGTGTACACGTGTAAAAATGTTCTTCCACTCTCAGGCTATTACATGCACTCTACAAAGCTAAACATGTGGCTTCTTCCCCGTCTCTATTATCTGCTCCGTAATTCAATCAAGTTTTTAAGGCAACTGCATACCAATATCTCCATAACTGCTTCACCATTATCTCTATCATCTCACCACCACTTTCGTTTATTTCACAAAAACGGTGATTGAAGAGCCAACATCTACCATCACTTCCCATTTTACCTCTTTTTCTTCCTCTTCCGCTACATGTTCAAAACGTTTCTTCTACCTACCTCAATGCCAATTTCCCTCAACTTCATTCCTTCCTTCAACTTTGAAGACGATGATTGAAGAGGCACAT